>NW_015192934.1:0-1026 GCF_001447785.1 Gekko japonicus | reverse complement strand
TTTTTGAGCCCGTGGGCCCCTTTGGAATTTAGCCCATTTTGAAGAATTAACTATATTAATTTGGTTTTGATTGTTCATGCATCCCGATGTCACCCGCCCTGGGCTTGTTTCAGGAAGGGCAGGATATATATTTAACTAATAAAATAAAATAAATTTTGACACTGGATGGTGGGTGCCGCCACAAAATGGCTGCCACAGGAGGTAGGGCCAACCACAAAATATCAGGGAGTGAGGTTGTATCATAAGTCTGATAGCAACAGGGTTGCTGTTACCCCTTGGCAACCTGTGGGGGGGGGGACTTAGTGGCAGTGGGGGAAGTGGCAGAGGGCTTACCACAGCTGCAAGGGAGACCTACTCTGGTGTTTCAGCTGTATTGCCAGTGATGAGGTGGCATCGCTTCTGGTGCGCTCTGGAAGTGAGGTCATGTCACCGCTGACAGGCCGATGTTCTGGTTTTTGGGCAAAAACTCTATGGTAGAAGCTGTTTTTACCATAGAGGTTTTGCCCAGATACCAGAGCATCACTGTGGACGATTTTGCACTGGCTTTTCCCTCCATTGGTTTACCAAAGGTGCAGCTTTAAACCACATTCAGATGCCCCGGGGCAGCGCCAAACGGACTGCAAAGTCACCCCTGAATGGCCATAAATCTATGCAGAAGGTACCATAAAACCCGGTGATCAAAGAAAGTGAAAGCGGCGTGCAGCGTAGAGGGTACCATAAAACCCAGTGATCAAAGAAAGTGAAAGCCGTATACAACGCAGAGGAGAATTTCTGTTCCAACATGGGTTTGGTAAAACAACAGAGGGAAAAGCCAGTGCAGACTCGCCCTGTGTTGCTGGTGACTTGTTGATGTCAGTTCCAGCGTGCACCAGAAAGGATGTTGTCCATTGCTGCCAATGCCAGCCTAGGACTCGTTTTGCTGCGATCGACATGGCTGAAATTCAGGGCTGGGCCTCCCCTGTTGCTGGTAATTCCCCCCCTGCTGGCCAGCTGACCGTTCTGGACAGGGGTCATTTTGTAGAAAAA
>NW_015192933.1:0-1041 GCF_001447785.1 Gekko japonicus | reverse complement strand
ATGTGCCACCTGGAGGTTGGCAACCCTATTGCAGGACCTCATACCACCCAGGTTCAGAGCCGCCTGCTCTTCCCATAACCCTTTTCCTAGTGGCCCTGGGAGGTGCAGCTGGGACCACGGGTGGCAGAGGGCTAGCAAGTGACCGGGGAGGAGGAGGTCAGAAGCAATGGGCCCTCCTAGAAGGCCTGGGCAAGGTACTCTGATGCTGGCTCTGCCACCAAGAGAGCCCACAGTGGCTACGTGGAAGAAGGGAATGGCAGCCCACCTCTGTTCCTCTTTCACCTGGAATGTCCTGCTGCAGATGAGGTCACCATGAGTCGGTCGGCTGCAACTCCACAGCACACGCTTCGTCTTCGTCATACTTTTAATGGCTATCACAATCTGCTTCTGGTCCCAGGACTGTTACTAGGGTTACTTTAGGTTCTCACGGACATTATTCATCGTCCCATTTTATCCCAGGGACTCAAGGCGGATTACACGGAGTGAGTCAGTACAGTCCCCCAAATGGGACGTCCAGTAACCAATGCAGTAAGATATCAGAAGTCTGGAACCACCAGAAGGAACCAAAGCATAGTATAAGTATTATTCACCTGACACATGTAGCAGTACAGAAATTACAGAACAGGAGCCTGCTTACAGTCAGCTGTACACAGCAGGACAGACCAACGTCTCGATCATTGATCCAAGTATGCATTTCCGTGCGCTTTTATGCTTGGAGTGAGGGGGGGTTATGGACATTCATGGTCTGGGTTTTTGTTCACAGGTCTAATAAGAGGGCCCTGAGCTGGATAGCCCAGGCAAGCCTGATCTCGTCAGATCTCAGAAGCTAAGCAGGGTCAGCCCTGGTTAGTATTTGGATGGGAGACCTCTGAGGAAGTCCAGACGGCTATGCAGAGGCAGGCACAGGCAAACCACCTCTGAACGTCCCTTGCCTTGGAAACCCCACCAGAGGTCGCCATAAGTCAGCTATGACTTGATGGCAGTTTTCACCACCACTAATAAGAGGAGGCATATAAATGCCTCACAGGGAGGGCGGGGTAT
>NW_015192932.1:0-1056 GCF_001447785.1 Gekko japonicus | reverse complement strand
ATATCACTAGACTCATGCCACTTGTCAAACAAATTAAAAATTTAAACACAGGGGGGAAATGGAGATTGTACACCAATGAAGGCAGGAGGATGGCAGAAAGTGCACAGTGGGCAGAACAACCTCGATGTGGGTGGGGGAGTGACCTTTGAGGGGCAGCAAAAGGGCAGAGGAAATCTGAGGGAATCCGCACATTTTAAAATTACCTTTGGCTTAGATGTGAAACAAGGGGGGAAATCAGCACAAAATCACTCTCAGAAAACCCAAGGAAACAGCAACCAGAAAGAGAATTGAGCGTTGAAGGGAGGAAAATTTTAATGTATATTTGTGCTATTAACATTTGGGTATATATTGGTTTGAGTCGCGGTGGCTTAGAGGTTAAGAAGTTCATGACTCTAGTGCCGCATAATGGAGTGAGCTCCCGTCTCTGGCTCCAGCTCCTGCCAACCTAGCCGTTCACAAGCAAGAAATTGCAAGTAGATAAATAGGTACCGCTTCGGTGGGAAGGTAACAGCGTTCCATGTGCCTCGGCATTAGTCATGCCAGCCACATGACCACAGAAACATCTTCGGACAGTGCTGGCTCTTCAGCTTGGAAACGGAGATGAGCACCATTCCCTAGAGTCGGATCTGACTAGCTTTCAAGCAAGGGAAATCTTTACCTTTATATATTTGAACTGGGCTTATATTACAGTTTTTATATAGTGTGTAAATGAAAATGGTTTTTCGTTTAGGCTGAAGATTTCCCACAATTCCTGTTTTCCTAGCTGAATAATTAATAATTACAGGTTTTGTAGGATAAATTTTACGAAGTAATTTTAACAGTTGGTAATTGCCTTTTAAACACTGTCTAGAAGTTACTTGGTTTAATGCCCTTTTATTTTATGGATGTTGGTGGTTGCTTGACATCTCTTAGCTCGGGATGTATACTGAGTCTGTAATGGCCTTTGGCTAATAAATGACTATTGATCAATGCAGAATGACAAAGAAAACCCAATGGACGTGAACAGTGAAAGCGCGGGAAAACACACGTGCATAATAGGCCTGAGTTACACTCCCC
>NW_015192931.1:0-998 GCF_001447785.1 Gekko japonicus | reverse complement strand
TTCTTTAAGATTTGACATGGTCAGCTGAAACTGGGAATTCTACCCCCATCTCCAAATAGACACAAACATGCCCAGATAACCCCAGTACTCTTCGTGTCTGAAGCCTAATTCCAATGTGTTTTAATATCCTGTTCTGCCCTCCCTAACAAACTGGGGTCTGTTTCTTGATCAGAATTAAACTGTGGTTTGGAACGCTGGTCATTGGGAAAGAACCAAACCCCCCCGTTTGCTAAGGCATTTGAATCTGAATGTCACAACAAATTGGAACTTACAGACTTCCTAAACAAGGAAGTCTTCAATTGCAGCTGTATGGCCAAGGGGAGGTGGGAGGGGGTGCACAAGGCTGAGGATCTGCAAGGCTGAGGATTGGCTTGGTGGAAACATGAAACAAATTAACAGTCAAACCTACCTATCCTACCCCCAGAATCCACTCAAGGTGGTGGTGTCCCGGCCGCCATAAACATAAAGGAAACCCCTGCAGATGCAGCAGGCATGTTTAAATCGATCACATGGAGAAACTTTGGTGTGCAGTACTGGCTTCCACGAATACTCTGCTGTTTTTCTTTTCATCCCTGGGTCAGCTGGAAATGGTGGTCATGCCAAGATTTCTCTACAGTATCACGGACTAACCTTAAGTGTAATAGGGGGGGAAAGAGCAAAATTGTGATAGCTGCTAGAACACCTTAGGATTCAATAATTTCTTTTTCCCCATCTAAATGACAAAATGCCCATAGGTCCAAATTGGTAGGTGGTGGAAAGTTGTATCAAGTTGCAACCCACTTATCATAACTCTGTATGGTTTTGAAGACATGAGGAAACAGCAGTGGTTTGCCAATGGCCTGCCTCTGCATAGCAACCCTGGACTTCCTTGGTGGTCTCCCATTCAAGTAGTAGACCATTCAGGTCAGGATCCAATTTGGTTTTCAGGATCCAATTATTTTTCTTGCTAGAAAATACCCATTTGTTCTTATCATGATTGAGGTTTATAAGATTATGCA
>NW_015192930.1:0-1034 GCF_001447785.1 Gekko japonicus | reverse complement strand
AAAAGGAAACAGAAACTCTCCTGGTGGGCATTGGTTCTGTTGTGATGGAGACTTTGACTGTGGCAAGGTCTGTAAATACATTCCACATGGATCTTCTTCAAGACTTGTGCCATAAAACCGCACTGAACAAAACAGAAAACCTTTATTGGCATAACACAGATAACCAGAACAAAGGCAAAATTTAAGGGATAGTACTAAAACAACATCAACCAATATTCCCATTATCTGACCCAAATCATGCGTGGACGGCCAGCTTTAAGCAGCCGTTTCGTACGTGACTCTGTTTCTGAATCTGACCAGGTTGGAATTTCACAACCCACACCTATCTGTTGTTGTTTCTCTCCCAACAGGTGAACATGGTTATTGGTATTCTGGTGTTTAACAAACTTGTATCCAAAGATGGAATAACAGATAAGAAACTGAAGGAACGGGCAGGGTATGCCTTATATCAATCATAATACCTCTAAAGCCAAGAGTGAAACCTGGACAATTTGAAAAGTCACAATCGATAACCGGGCCGGAGCAGGGGGGATGAAGTGGCGATAATGGGGAAAAGGCTAACTGATAAAAGGAAACAGAAACTCTCCTGGTGGGCTTTGGTTCTGTTGTGATGGAGACTTTGACCGTGGCGTGGTCTGTAAAGACATTCCACATGGATCAAGGCGTGTGCCATAAAAATGCACTGACCCAAATCATGCTGAACCCAGGGCCAAATTTAGAAGCATCGTAGCAGAGTTCTGGGGGTTTTGTAGGGTGGCCAACCCTGGGCTGGGAAGTCCCTGGAGATTTGGAGGCAGAGGCTGGAGAAGGAAGAGTTTGGATGCACCTCAGTGGGGTGCAATGCCGTAGAGTCCACCCTTCATTTCTCCAGGGGAGCTGATCTCTGCAGTCTGGAGATTAGTTGTGATTCTCGCAGATCTACAGAACTCCCCGGGATGTTGGCTACTATAAAGACGCATAAGATGAGGTGGTGGTTGGTCCCAGTGTTAGCAGTCAAAGGATTGCATGACTGAGGACCCCCAAGCTTCCCCTGG
>NW_015192929.1:0-1440 GCF_001447785.1 Gekko japonicus | reverse complement strand
ATTGAGATATGGAGGAAATTGCTGGAATCGGCCCATCCCTTGTCGTTTTGGAGGTCAAGGTCATTAAGGACCAAATTATCAGGGAGGAAATGGCCACCAAATGTATCCCACGTAGGGTGGGTTTACACATAATTGACAGAAGAGTTGTCCTGCACTACTTTCCTTCTTTGCGTGACCCATTTGCTGATACTAGTTTAATTCAGGCTCCTTCTGTCATGGCTAGGCCCACATTCAGGTATTTGTTGTTGTTCAGTCGCACAGTCAAGTCCGACTCTTCGCGACCCCATGGACCAGCTCCCGCCAGGCCTTCCTGTCTTCCGCCGTCCTCTGAAGTTGGCTCAATTTCATGTTCATTGCATCTTTGACACTGTCTAACCATCTCATCCTTTGCCGTCCCCGTCTTCTTTGACCTTCAATCTTTCCCAGCATCAGGGTCTTCTCCAGTGAGTGCTCCCTTCTCATTGGGTGGCCAAAGTATTTGAGCTTCAGTTTCATTATCTGGCCTTCCAGGGAACAGTCAGGGTTGATTTCTTTTAGGATTGACTGATTTGATCTTCTTGCAGTCCAAGGGACTCTCAAGAGTCTTCTCCAGCACCATAGTTCAAAAGAATCTATTCTTCGGCGCTCGGCCTTCCTTATAGTCCAACTCTCGCAGCCATACATGACTACTGGGAATACCATTGCTTTGACCATGCGGACTTTTGTTGGCAGGGTGATGTCTCTACTTTTTATCATGCTGTTTAGGTATACAAGTGTACAAAAAAGGGGGCTCGAACAGTAACAAAACCGGGGGTCCCCGAGGGCATCCGGGGCAGATGAATGACACAGTGGGAAGTCTGAGGCAGGAAGGGGGAATCGATGCGAAACGCCAACTTAGTCCGGAGTCAAACCATTATATTTAAATAATTAATGCTAGCTCAGATTGGGAACATAAGAACATAAGAGAAGCCAATGCTGGATCAGGCCAGTGGCCCATGCAGTCCAACACTCTGTCACACCGTGGGCCCAAAAATACCAGGTGCCATCAGGAGGTCCATCAGTGGGGCTGTTTGGAGACAGCAGTGCTCTAGGGAAGTCGGCTACAAGCTGTTCTGAGCCCACGGGACAGAACAGAATATAGATCAAATTAATAAATACTGTGTTGGGTCTGTATCGTCCCCTCCCTTCAATATCGTTATCATTAATGCAGCAACCGCAGGGCAACTGTAGTAAAATTACCTGGACGGCAGGAGATGCAGAGCCCATGCGAATCCCGGATCAGCTCCATGGTGTCCTCGTTTACTTTCACCAAGCGGATAGGGTACACGTTGGGCAAGATCCGGCTATTGAAGCCACAGGCACCAACCTGCCAAGAAAGAGAGAGAGGGGGAAAACTTTTTCAAACAAAACGAAGCTACCACAAATGGTCTGCCATGGAGCAGAGGTCCATCAGTGACTATT
>NW_015192928.1:0-1040 GCF_001447785.1 Gekko japonicus | reverse complement strand
TGAGCTAGGCCCTAAGGACAGAGTCTACACGGATGAAAGAAAGTGATGAAAATGTATTTGAAATTGCTCTGTTACCAAGATGCAAATATAGAGATAGAGAAAAAGGCACAAAGGAAATAGCCTGAAGACTTAATAGATGTAAGAAAAGTTCCTTAGCTATCCATTAGGATGACAACATTTTTATGTATTAAAGTGGTAAGTAAAAATAATTTTTTGTGTTTTTTTCCTCATGGTATAAATGGCATATGCTTGAATTTTCTTTATAAATGCAGAGGTTCTGAGGCTATGGAAATATGGCTAATCTACCTTTCATTTATGCCACCCTTTTGAATGTAAAACTATTCATCTTCGCCTGCCACATTTGCAATTGCCAAAAGGTCAGAGATTCCAGACTCATCTAACTCTTGTTACAGGTCTCACAAATTAATACAGTCAGCACCCAGACACCACGCAAAAAACAACAACAACACCTTCATTTCACCACTACCACAAAACTACTTTAAATTTTTAAAAAATCAGCATTACAGTAATGTTAGAGCATGTCTACAAAATATCAATACTGAACCAAACTTACAAGCATACAGTCTTCCTTTTGTCCTTTTACAAAACACAGAATTAGTTTCCTGGTAAAAGTGGAGTTTCTATACCCAAAATTCTATAAAGGCCATTAAATATGCAGTTTGTTCAACTAATATGGTCACTTTTAGTACATACGAAATACAGTTAATAAGTGAGAAAATCATAGAGACTCCAAATGCAATGCACTAGTCCACCAGCATGCCTACTATACTAAATCTACTAGAGATTTGTCTAACATTACTCAAGTGCAGAAAGTCAGATAATTTTTTTTAATTTCCAGCTGTTACTGTAGCATCAGCTGTTTATGCTACTAAAACAGTAGCATATAAGTAGAGACGACAGCTGGCACAAATGTCAACAAATGGAAGCCATGTCAGAAATACAGAACCCAAACAGTAGCCACTATTACTTTAAAAACTTACACTAATGACCTAATGGGGTACCGCAGGGATCAGTACTTG
>NW_015192927.1:0-1055 GCF_001447785.1 Gekko japonicus | reverse complement strand
TCTGGCTTTGTTAATCTCTTTCCTGACTTTATCAGGTGGATGCTTTAGTTCCAAAAAAGTGTGGTGTAGATCCCTCAGGTGAAAATCTCTTGTCTGTAGGACTGGAGCAGATGCGGCTGTAGCATAGAGCCTGGCTGTGTATACAACGGATCGTTTGGTATATTTAGGATGGTAGCTGGAGGCGTGTAGGTATGTTTGTTGGTCAGTAGGTTTCCGGTACAAGGTGGTGCTTATGTGTCCATTGTGTACTTTTACAGTAGTGTCCAGAAAATGTATTTCTTGCATGGATTGGTTCACTGTCAGGTTGATGGTGTTAGAAAAATAGTCAAAAATACTTAAATTACTCAGGGTATCGATGGATCTTGCTTCATTGGAGAGGAGAGATTTCTTTGTGTTTAAAAAAACTTTATTTCTAAGGGTAAACAGGAGACCTATGAAAATAACAAACATCTTAGAGCTACATTCTTACATCTTACTTCTATACAAGCATGGCTAGAACAGAACTCCTAAACAATGGAGTATCAGCTTCTTGTTGACCCCTAGAAAGGAAGTCACCTGAAACTAGTAACCAATCTGTATTACAAATACGAGTCACTTTTCCTGGGCTATTTCCCCATTGGCTCTGAGCCAGGTTTCCCTTCCAGGTCAGTCTAAACAGCAGCATACAAGGTAAACAAGTTAACCCTATAATGACTGGAGTGTGAGACCTTGGAAACACATACATTTCCAACAGATGGTGGCATCTCTGCATCCCCCCTCAAATCTGCCTGAGTCCTCAGCTCCCCTCCCCCCTTTTGGGTTGCTGTGCAGAAGCCTGGGAAAAACAGGTGCGTTTCCAAAGACCACCCAAGCCCTTCTTGTAAACGCGGTTGAAGGAAGTGGGCTTCACCAATGGGAAAGGGGGTCATTGCTGGGAGTGAAGATCCAACCCCACCACCACCGCTCCGCAGTCCATCCAGATCCTCCCCCCCCACACACACCTCCAAGGCTTGTCTACAAGGGCCCAGCGATCTGGATCAAGCGGGACCCGGCATTGTCTTGGGGGAAGAAATGGT
>NW_015192926.1:0-1042 GCF_001447785.1 Gekko japonicus | reverse complement strand
TGGTACCAGAGGTACAACCACCATTTTTCTTAAAGAGTGGGGAGAAGAAGACAGAAGGACAAGAGGAAAAAAATGGAAAAGGGGTGCTGCACTGTGGCTGGGTTAAAAACGTCTGCAAAAAAATTGGAGATGCCCGTGTCAGAGGATACGAGCCGTTGAGGATGCTGAAAACAAGCCAGTCTGCCAAGCTCTCATCCGCTTCTTGGAAAGACTAAATTAAAAAGGGATTTGTGCCTTCCCTGACTCTTATGCAACTGGCATTTATTTCATTGGTTTGTGCTTTGATCTCGGTGGTGTTTTGAAAGGGGCAACATGAAGTGTGGTCTTAATCCTGTCCCCTCTTGGCTGATCGCGTTTATAAATACCAAGATGCAAAAAGAAAAGGAAAAAAAGGCAATATTTAATTTGCCAAGGGGGCCAAGGGAGGGTAAAAAAATCCATTTTGGATTACACCATCAAAGACTATCTCCCCTAAATGCATGTGCAATATTGAAGCGGTTTGTAATTACTACCTTTTATGAAATGCTTCGGTAAGTGAATGGCATTTACAATTGAGTGATAAAGGATTTGATAAAGTGGCATTTAAATATTCCTTTTTCCCTCCCCCCCGCCCCAAATAAAGATTCTATTGAAGAGGGAAGAAACAGCTGGAGAGGGAGTAATTTTCACGATGGGATTATACCCCATTTGTGCTCGCCGAGCTATTTCCAACCCATCTGTGTCATACATTAATATATTTAGTGGAAGGCAAACGCTTCAAATTCCTTTTAGTGCAATTTCCGTCGCTTCTCTTTGCCCGACTGTTTGACTCTCTGCTGTACTTCAACACTTTGAATAACCCCTGTCTTGGTACGACACTAGAAATTACAGTACATGGCAACGGGGAATACGTTTAGCTGCAATTCTAACTTGAAATAGGTTTCTTTAAGCTACGGCCTTGCTCCCCTTTGAATCTTTCTCTTTATGTCTTCATCTTTTCCAGGATCAGGCAGTCTTCTATGTGCCCTCTTAGGAACAGAAGAGCTAGATTCGAGTCCAGTAG
>NW_015192925.1:0-998 GCF_001447785.1 Gekko japonicus | reverse complement strand
AAGGAACCCCATGGTGCTGTGGGTAGCTAGTCCAGCTTAGGCTGCCTAGTAGTAAGACGCCATGTTAACAGCACAGTTGACAAGCAAGCAGCCCATCCAAAAAGAACGTCCAGAGAGGAACTTCTCGTTTCCCATATGGCTTATTGCAACTATACCCCTTCCGTCACCACCAGGTATGGCCATTACCCAATCGTGAGAGAGTGGGGAGGCGTGTCCAATCTCTGGTTACCATCCAATCTCTGGTTACCATGCGTTGTCAGGCAAGGTATGTTTTGATTGGCCAGGAGTTGGGCATCCCACTCCAGCCTCTTCTATTGACCATGTGTCATGTCAGGGAATGCTTTTGATGTGCTAATGTACTGGGCATAGCTTGTCCCATGCTTGGGAAGGTGCCGGCAAGTCACTTTCTCTTGGCAGAGGTGTCAAAGTGTTCTTGTATATGGAGATGTGGCCTGGCCATTTAGCAAGCCATTTGCACAGGTGGCAGGAATCGCGCAGTGGTGTTACCAGCAAGGACCATCTGGCCTAAGCAGGGTGGATGTTAGAAAAGCTTTCCCCCCAAAAAAAACAGATCAGTAAGTAGAACAATATATATATACAAGATGGCGGGGGGGGGATTCAGCTCCCCAGTCTCCTTGTGGAAGAAAGAAAATCCCACAGGGCAGCAAGCTCTAGCTAGACAGGACTGCAAAGAGAGTACCTTCTTTGTAAAAGGGCAGAATACTATTTTTAGGTTTTTCTTCTATGGCAGTCTATAACTCTCTCTCTCTCTCTGAGCTAGAAGGCAGCTAGGCTTTTCTATTCTCTTTCCTATCCAATGTGTTAGTTCCTAAAAAAAGCTTTCTTTACTTTTAATCCACTCAGTGTCCTGACTGCTGCATATGCAGTCTGCCATTATTTGCTTCAAGTTGTGGTAATGGAAAAGAATTCATAAAATGCTGACAGACAGCTCAGGTACATCCAGAGAGTTATGGCAGTCTATAACTCTCTCTCTCTCT
>NW_015192924.1:0-1085 GCF_001447785.1 Gekko japonicus | reverse complement strand
CCCACAGGGTGTCTGTTGTGGGGAGGTCTCAAGGGGCCATCAGGTGCCCGGCCCTAACTTGGGCAGCAAAATGATCCTGGAGCCAGTAGGTTCAAGGGCCAAAGAACAGCCACAAAATCGCAGACTTGGAAGTAGGTTTGCCAACCTCCAGGTGAGGTCATAGAATCATAGAATGTTAGAGTTGGAAGGGACCTTGCAGGTCATCTAGTCCAACCCCCTGCACTCTGCAGGAGCAGAGCCGAAAGACAGCCCTACGGGCTCTTTTTGTAGCAGGAACTCCTTTGCATATTAGGCAACACACCCTAATGTAGCCAATCCTCCAAGAGCTTACAGTAGCCCCTGTAAGAAGAGCTCTGTAAGCTCTCGGAGGATTGGCTACATTAGGGGCGTGTCGCCTAATATGCAAAGGACTTCCCGCTACAAAAAGAGCCCTGCGAAACCTGAAAGATGGCCATCCAGCCTCCGCTCGAAAATGTCCAGCAAAGTTAGGAAGTTCCTCCTGGTATTTAGCCGGTATCGACTCCCTTGTCATTTCCACCCATTAGATCTAGTCTTGCGATCCGAAGCAAGAGAGAATAGATCTGCTCCATCTTCTACATGACAGCCCTTCAAATACTTGGAAGACTGCAATCGTGTCCCCTCTAAGCCTTCTCTTTCCCAGGCTAAACAGACCCAACCCTTTCAGCCCTTCCTCGTAAGACTTGGATTCCAGCCCTCTCCCCATCTTGGTTGCCCTCCTCTGGACACGCTCGAGCTTGTCAACATCCTTCCTAAAATGTGGTGCCCAAAACTGGACACAGGACTCCAGGTGGGGCCTGACCAGAGCAGAATAGAGCGGGAGATTCCCAGAATTACAACTGGCCTTCAGACAACAGAGATCAGTTCCTCTGGGCAAAGGGGCTGTTTTAGAAGGCGGGCTCTGTGGCGTTATACCCTGCTGAGTTCCCTCCCTTCTCCAAACCTAGCTGTCCCCAGACGCTGGCTCTCCAATCTCCAGCAATGTCCTGACCCGGATTTGACACCCTTCCTCAGAAGGCATAAAGCATCTGTCTGCCAGCTGCCCCTTCCCCAAGCAATGCAGGCCA
>NW_015192923.1:0-1023 GCF_001447785.1 Gekko japonicus | reverse complement strand
TCTGACCTTGGTGGGGTATGAGGCTACGTTACGAGAAAGTTCTCAGCTGACCACCGAGACGGTCTTCTGGGGACGGTTGCGCCTACCACACCGGGTCAGAATCCCAAAGGTGCCCCTGCAAGGCTCAGAAAAGGTCGGGGACCCCCCCCTCTGTTCAAATTTAGTTTAAGCTAGAGTCTGGAAACCTGACCTGCAGGCAATAGAGCACACTCCCCGTTTAGGGTCGCCAGATGTTTTCGCCCCCCAAGCTCCCCAGCAGGGGGTGGGGGGGACAGTGTTGCCAGTTCTAAGTTGGGAAACTGCTATAGATTTGTGGATGGAGCCAGGGGAGGGCAGGGACCTCACCAGGGCACAATGCCTCCGAGTCCCCCCTCCAAAGCAGCTATTGCCTCCAGGGGAAACTGATCTCTGTTGTCTGGAGATGAGCTGCAATTCTAGGGGATGCCCAGGACCCACCTGGAGGCTGGCATCCCTATGACTGCCGCCATCAGGTCTAATCCAGACGTTCCAGTTAAGCTACAGGTTTGTCTCAGCCAGGGAGTCTCCAAAGCCACATAAAATGGGAGGGCATGAGCCTGGGGACCCCCAAGACTCATCCCCATATCGGAACCACGGTTTGTCATTAGTCCCCATATCGGAACCACGGTTTGTCATTCATCCCCATATCGAAACCACGGTTTGCCATTCTGTCCAGAAGCAATCGACGAGTCCGGTTCCTTTCCCTTCTACCTCCCTCTGCCTCCTCTCTCCCTCTTTGCTGGTCCCAAAGGGCATCACCGAGGCCTGTGCTCACCTCCTCCGCCATCTGGGTCAAGTCACGCTTCATCGCATAAGCATCCTCCCCGTCCGCGTAGTATTTCGGCTCCACTTCGCTGATCCTGCAGGAAGGAAGAGGACAGCTAATGTCCCTCGAAAGCCACCGCAGGCCAGTTTCATTCGCTCGCCCTGAGCTTGCTCTGAATTGGGACCCGGTGCAAATGGCATTTGTAGAAGAGAGAGAGGAGAGGAGATTGGATTTATACC
>NW_015192922.1:0-1009 GCF_001447785.1 Gekko japonicus | reverse complement strand
GTTTGAATGTGTGTCCCTCCATCAAGGTACCATCAGGGAATAATGGCCATGTCCCCAGACCGCATTATCTAGCGGAATGAACCTGGGCCTCAGTGGCACAGTCTTGTTTCAGGTGGAAATCCTGTTCTGTTTTTTTGGTGCGTACCCAGGAAGCTGCATTACAGACAATTCTCATTTTCACATTTTTCTTTCTTTCTCTCTGCACTTTTTATGACTCTACAAGTCAAGGGTAATAGCACAGAGAGATTGTGTAATATTTTCTGCATGGGAAGGGGAGGAGAGGGAGAGATCTCATTAGGCCTCGGTCTGGAGCTCTTGCGGAGGGCTGACGAAGATCCCATAAATACTTCCAGTTAGTCAGGCAGCTGCAGGGATAAGACCCCCCCCCCCCTCCCCTCCCCACTGTCTTCTTTCCCAACCACTTTCCCTATCATTCTTTCTCCAAGACCTGTATTTAAAATGTAAATAAAAAGAAAGCTTTTAGGAGATTTAACTGTTTCCCCTTGGTATTTAAATTATTCAATTATAACCAAAGCTATTAAAATACAGTTAATTAAAATGGTTAAGAGTGTTTTCCTTTCCGCCAATCGCAGTGCTGCCCAACTTCTCCCTCTAGCTGTTTTAATTCCTATTAAAAATGATAATGCCCTACTTTATTCATAAATGCAACAACTTTTTTCCCCCCATGCAGTTCTTCAAAAGATCTCTTTGGTACACACTGCACAAGCTTGTTTCTTTACCGGCAGTCATGTGGAAATTCTGCCATCGTCTTTAAGAGCTTTGCTTGGCGGTACAAAAGGACTCCAAACCAGACGTGGGGCATTACCAAGTCTCGGGAAAGAAAGGCCGCTCCCTGGTCAAGCAGGGTGCCTTATTGTGATGTCACATGATGTCATATAAGAAGCCTGACATTTAATAAAATGGTGGAATTTAGTTTAAAGCTTACATCACAGAGAATACTGGGGTTACTAGATGGGCATTGTAAATATTTTATTTGAAAGATTTCACT
>NW_015192921.1:0-1116 GCF_001447785.1 Gekko japonicus | reverse complement strand
GTCTTCTAGATCCATTTCAGTCTTGATTCTGGTCTGATGGTGCAGAAATTGCTTCGTTTGCCCTGATTGGCAACTTGAGAACAATAGGAGAAGTTTCCCTGTTGATTTTCCTAGACCTCTCAGAAGCTTCCAATATCACTGGCTGTGGTATTCTGCTGATGGGGTTGAGAACACGAGGCACCAGTCTTCGGTGTTCCATTATTTCCTGGCCAGAAAGTACTGTTGAAGGATTATTGGTTGGCACCTAAACTATCCATCTTGTCCCCTGTGCTATTTAATACCTACATGAAGCCACTGAGATAGTTCATCCAAGGATTTGGAGTAAGCTGCTGCCAATATGTGGATGACATCCAATTCTACTTGTCCCTAACAACTGGATTGTCTATATCTATGGAAGTCCTAAACAAACGTTTGGCGAATGTAATGGGATGGTGTGAGGTCCATGTTCCGCCTCAGGCGGCAACCCTCTGGTTGCCGTTGTTGCTCACCAGGCTCGGCTCGGGGAAGCCACCCACTGGGAACTTTCCAGTAAGCTAAAAGGCCGATTGGTTCCAGCTTGTGCCCATTTAATTGTTTGCAATAATAATAATCCCTGACCTGGATGGCCCAGGCTAGCCTGATCTCGTCAGCTCTCAGAAGCTAAGCAGGGTCAGCCCTGGTTAGTACTTGGATGGGAGACTACCAAGGAATACCAGGGTGGCTACCCAGAGGAAGGCTGTGGCAAACCACCTCTGAACATCACTTGCCTTGAAGAAGAGATTGAATTTATACCCCGCCCTTCACTCGGACTCTCAGAGTGGCTTACAAACTCCATTCCCTTCCCCTCCCCACAAGAGACACCCTCTGAGGCAGGTGGGGCTGAGAGAGCTCGGACAGAAACTGCTCTTTTTCAAGGACAGCTCTTATCAGAACCATGGCTTGCCCAAGGTCATCCAGCAGCTGCAAGTGGAGGAGTGGGGAATCAAACCTGGTTCTCCCAGATTAGAGCCCGCCCACTTAACCACTACACCAAAACCCCATAAGTCTGTAGTCACATGTCAGTTGTAACTTGATGGGACTTTATACCACCAATCATCATCATCATCATGCTGGGAGCGGTGGCGCAGGCAGTAAAAC
>NW_015192920.1:0-1057 GCF_001447785.1 Gekko japonicus | reverse complement strand
GATTGGACTGGCAGTTCTCTCTCTCTCTGTGGAAGGGCCCTTTCCATGAACACCTGCGCTGGGTGCAGAAAGGGTCCAAATTCTTGCCTTCTGCATCCAGACTGATGTCTAGTGGTCCTGGGTTCCGTTCCTGACACCTCCAAATTAAAAGATTTCCAGTAGCATGTATGCATGGGAGGGAAGAGTCCCTTTATCCCAGGCCCTTGAGAGCCGTCCCCAGGCAAGTGAGATTGCTAGACCGGTGATCTGGCTCAGTAGACATAAGGGTGGCTTGGCAGAAGTGGGTACCAAGGGCGGGCTCAATAGATGAGCATGGGAAGCTGCCTTCTACTGAATCAGACCTTTTGGTCCATCAAGGTCAGTCTTGTCTACTCAGACTGGCAGCGGCTCTCCCAAGGTCTCAGGCTGAGGTCTTTCACTTCACCTACTGCCAGATCTTTTTACTGGAGATGCCGGGGATTGGACCGGGGACCTTCTGCATGCCAAGCAGATGCTCTGCCACTGAGACACAGCCCCCCCCCCTAAGTGAACGTGCCTTTTCCTGAGCCAGACCCTTGGCCTACCTCCTCCTTTCGACTGGAGATGTCGGGGATTGAACCCGGGACCTTCTGCATGCCAAGGAGGAGCTCTGCCACTGAGACACAGCCCCTCCCCAACACAGGAGACGGCTTCGTGTTTTGGAGGAAGAAAGGCAGTAGCACGCCCGCTTTTCTTCTTGTGGAAGGTCTCCACTTCTGTCCTCAGCATCTTCAGTTAAAAGGGCTCTCGGGTAGTGGGTGACGGGAAAGGCCCTTCCCGGCTGCAGTTCTGGGATGCAATCACACAGGCTAAATAATGCACTTTCCAGCTGGATTTTGCCAGTTCACACAGTAAAAATCCAGTTGGAAAGTGCATTGAAAGTGGATTGAAAGTGCATTATTAAGTCTGTGTGATTGCAGCCCTGGTCTAGAACAGCCAAGGGATCTGATTCTGTATGGGGCAGGTTCCGTTTACGTTCACTGTGCCGTCGTCACGCCTGCTGGTTTCTGGAGGAATTGTGAAATATGTGTCTGAATCC
>NW_015192919.1:0-1067 GCF_001447785.1 Gekko japonicus | reverse complement strand
CAATTCAGCTATTCTGACAATGTTTTCAATCATATTTGAGTATCCCAATGACCATGCACTAACTGTCATCTTGTCTTTCACTTAGTCAGAGCTCAGGCTGATGTATCCTTTTCTGTCCTTACCCCCTGCCCTGATTGATTCAGGGAATATTAATAGCCTTCTTCAGTCCTGAATGCCAGTTTGGCAAGTGTCTGTTGGTTTTCTCTAGGAACATGAAATTGATGTAAAAGTAATGGTGGTAATTTTGTTAATTGCAGTGATGATAATAATCTACCCAGATATACTGCAGGGGGGGGGGGACATTCTGAAGTCATTTCTCCCATATGGATTTTTTTGAATTATTATTATTGATACAAGAAAATACCCATTTGTCCTGATGAACCGAAAGTGTCCATTATCATGATCAACTTGTCTGAACTGGACTATATGTTGCTTTTATTGTTGCTAACTCTATGACTCTATGATTCTATGTTACAGAGCTGTGAAGGAAAAAAGCAGACTGAAAAGCCTTTGTTTTTTCAAGCTCCTAAACAACAGTTATCACTTGGTTTGAAAAACATGTAAATCCAAGGAATTCACGACAGTAACAGAACATGATTTCCCAGAATTAGAAAGCGGTTTCAAATATCTTTTTCAACTCAATCTCTCTGTTGATGTTCAAGACATTAGAGAGAGATTGCACTGATCTGTATTACTGTCATTCCTGCAGTGCTTTGTTAAGAGACTAGTGATAAACAGATTGAGTTGAAAAAGAAATTCGAGACTGCTTTTTAATTCTGGGAAAGTGTGTTCTCTTTATCTCTTGCATTCTTTGGTTTTACAAGTTCCCTGTTACAGGCAGGGGATCCCCATGCTCTAAATCCAGTGGGAGAAAAACTAAACTGTCGCTGCAGACTCGCCTAAAGGCTTTTTGGGGACTTCAAGGCTTGGCTCCAGGGTGGGAAAGGACCGCATGATCCTTCTAATGGCATTTCTTGGTGGATGTGTGGTGGGGCTTGGCTAATGGCTGGCCACCAGGAGCTTGTGCTTGATGGGCGGGGCTTCAGAGAGGGCAGACCCAAGAAGTG
>NW_015192918.1:0-1084 GCF_001447785.1 Gekko japonicus | reverse complement strand
CTCTGAGCCCCGCCGGCGAGGGAGGGAGGAGAGAGCGCGGCTGGAGAAGGGGCGCGATGAGGAGCCCTTTCCAGCAGGGGGGGTGCGCCTGGCTCCTCTTCCTGCTCCTGGAGGTAAGCCCCGCGCCGGGAGGGGGGGGAGCAGTCGTTTGATGTTTGGGGAGAGCGTTTCTAGGATTTCGAGAGCCCAGCCGCAGACGGTGTGGGCACCAAGGATGCCAGCCTCCAGGCGCGACCTGCGGATCCCCCGGAATTACAGCTCATCTCCAGGCCACGGAGATCAGTTCCCCTGGAGGGAATGCGTGCTTTGGAAGCGTGGACTCTGTGGCATTGTATCCCCCCGCCCCAGGTCCCTGCCTTCCAGGTGGGACCTGGTGTGATCTGGAATGCCAGCTCATCTCCAGGCTACAGAGATCAGTTTCCCCTGGAGAAAATGGGTGCTTTGGAGGGTGGGCTCTATGGCATTGTGCTCCCAATGAGGTCCCTGTTCTCTCAGGAGTTTCCCAACCTGGAGCTGGCAACCCTGGCTGGCATGCTTTGGGGGATGCAGCGCAATTCTAGGGGTGTCTACTTGGAAGTAAGGGTGCAAAGGGTTGCAGCCTGCGAGGTCTCTCTTTCGGGTCATGTGGGGGGGGGGCATCTCCAGACAACAGGGCCTGGTGCTTGCTCAAGAGAGAAACCTGCCTCTGGGCTTCACTGGAAGAGGAGGGGGTGGCTAATAGCACTGACTGCTCCAGATTCATGTGCCTGGAAACACCGTGTGTCGAGGGGAAGGCATTTTAGCTTGACCTGCTGGCGTTTTGCGTGCTGTTTGGCTCTGGCTGATAGGGTCAGCGGTTTATCACACTCAGTTCTAGGGAACAACACTGAGGTACTGGGAGATTAAAATCTCTGGAATGGGGCCTGGCTTTTGTTTGGGGCCCTTTTTTGTCACAATAACCCCCCTCCCCAATTCTCTTTCTCCTAGAGAGGGGGGAAACTCATCTTTTTGTCAGATGAGGGTGGAACGTGCTTGTGGAGGGTGGCGTTGAGGCCTGAAGGGAGAGGGTTAAATGGCCCCTTTCTGGGCACTGTTCATTATTCCA
>NW_015192917.1:0-1071 GCF_001447785.1 Gekko japonicus | reverse complement strand
GAGTGATAAAATTAAGTTCCTTTCTCTCTCTTGGATGGATCAAAGGAAAATCTTTAGTAGGGTGGGATTGTTCAGCTGCTTCAGCATTTTGGAGGGATGTGGATTGGTCTGCTCACTTTCAGTGATGAGAGTGGAGGAACTTCTTTGCATCCCCTTAGACTGAGGCTTTTCCAGAACAACAGCTGTATTGCTTTTACACAAAGGATGCCAATTTTATTGACAAGCATTGTAATGAATTCATAGAAAACATTTTTTCTCTCTCTCTAGTTTTATACAAAGGGATAAAAGTAAGCAAACTGAAACAGAAAAGGGAAAGGCCAAAGAAGAAAACGTTGAGCCGAAGGGGAGGAACCAAACATCATGGGTGTGGTTAGTGGCAATAGGGTTCTACCACGGGGGGGAAGAGGGCTCAGCTATACTTTAGTACCCAGGGCCCCCAGACACCTGGAACCAGCTCCATTATTATGTCTCATGTTTCTTTCCTACTGGCCCATCTCCCCCTGTTAGTTCTGTCTCAGCAGGCCCATAGCTAACGTGGGGCCCAGGGGCCCGGCCCCCTAACATTTCTTCCAGGGCCCCAACCTGAGCCTTGGCTTCCCCTCCCCCTGAGCTCCACAGTAGCTACGTGTCTGTCCGTGAAACAGGGGCTGCACAGGATCGCAGGTCCTATCTCACAAGACCATCCTCTGGTCAAACCTGAGTTTTTCTCCAAAGTTCTGCAACCGGGGAGAGGCGAGTGACTCTCCCCATGTTCACAGAGGGCAGAGGCGGGCGGTCCTACGTGCTGGGGGAGAGGTGTGTGTGTGTTGTGTGACTGACAAGCGGCCTCGCCAATGCCTGGAGTGGAAAGAGAAGGAAGAAGAAGCACACAGGCAAGGGAGCTTCCCCCTCCCCAGCCTGAGCCACTCATGGGAATGGCTCGGGGAAGGGAGGTGAGGTCGCCTGGAGGAGGGCTGGGCAGGCTGTTCCAGAGGCACTGCTCAGGGCGCCTTCCTAAGCAGCCGCCTGGAACAGGCAGCAGCAGGGGAACCCGAGACGGCAATGTTGCAGAAGTGTGGGTGAGGCCGGGCA
>NW_015192916.1:0-1071 GCF_001447785.1 Gekko japonicus | reverse complement strand
TGAATACTCAGAAGAGAGCTATACCAGCTTCAACAGAAATTTTCTTCTTGATTCATCATATAAAAATCTGGGACAGTAAAATAAATAATGTACAATATCCTCTAGTTCCCTTAAAATGTGATTAAAATACGGAATTCACTGCCAGAGGATGTAGTGATAGCCACAGGAATAAACAGTTTTAAAATGGGATTAGATAGGTCTATCAGTGGCTACTAGCCTCTGAATCCCAGAGCCAGAAGACAACATCAGGGGAAGGCCTCGACATCTATGCCCTGTTGGTCCTCCAGAGGAACTGTTTGACTACTATGTAAGATAGGATACTAGACTAGATGGACCATTGGTCTGATCCAGCAGGGCTCTTTTTATGTTCTTATGTTCTTGTCCTCAAATACACAAATATTGTTTAATGCTTTTGTAAACATGGTCATCAAGAAAAGGATTGTCCATACTTTGAAAGTGCAGCTGGGCATGGCCAGCCTTAAGGTAATGATAACACAGTGGACACCAAGTGTGTTGGTATGACTAGGGATGGGTATGAACTGGCTCATGAACTAAAGCTCATCATGAATTTTGGCCAAGTCATAGTTCGGGAAGTGATGTTTGTGGCAGCTCTTTGGCCACAAGATTTCATGAATGTTGCTGTTGTTCATGGCAGTTTGTGAATGGCTACATTTTGCAGACAAACTGGTTCTGATCAATTAAACTGTTTACAAAACTCCAAGGCAACAGTGGGGACAGAATTTTCTAGCTGTGGGAACACCAATAGGAGCCCTCCAAAGATTGATAGGCACTATTGGCTGCTAATAACAGAATTCTCATTCTGCCTTATGGGCTCAGAAGGCTATATATTAAGTGAGTTCTGCTCCCACCCTCTCCTTTGTTTGCTTGGTGAAGCGAGTGAGAGGCAGGGAGCAAACAGAGCTGATTCATTGCTTTCCTTTCTGTTTGTTTGTGATCTGCTCTCTGCTGCTAGGGTCTGGGATTAGAGTACAGAGTGGACTCAGGGCTCTGAGACATGAAGTCTCTGGGCTCATGTTGAACACAGGGACTTCGCTATTGGGTGACTTTCCA
>NW_015192915.1:0-1151 GCF_001447785.1 Gekko japonicus | reverse complement strand
GGGAACTGCGATCCCCTGTGTTCCCCCCCCGAAATGACTCTGAGCGTAGTTCACAAAATGTTCTGGAGTAGTCTGACTGTGATGGAGATACTACAAACGTCATTCTTGAGCAACAGCTGGATATCAGGTGGGACAGCCATCCATCTGTAAACCATCTGGATTTTGTAAAGAAATGAATCCTCCTGAGACTAAGAATAAATGTGACCATTGTTCCCTCTAAGCTGTGGAGTCTTGTGAGCAAAAATTCTACTTTGTGAGCTATTGGCATTAAATTTGTGAGTGAGCGACTTGGCTACTGAGTGAATTAGTTTGCTCTGGAGCCCTCCTTCCTGAGCTAAGACAAAAATGTGTAAGTCAGAGGCTAAAAAACTGTGAGTTGGTTAGAGGGAACACTGGTGACCACCTCTTTTGGGTATGTATGAAGTCCTGGGAAAAGCCAAAGCTCCTGAAATTGGCTCCACGGCACCTTTCTGCAGAAGAGCTGCAACTTTCAAGGGCCAAAGGAAGGCGAGTAATATCATACATCTCTGAGGAAGGTAGGCTGTTGAATTTGGTCACATAGCTAAGGAAAAACTTCACTTTTATTCAAAGGAGGAGGAGGAGGAGATTGGATTTATTCCTTGCCCTTCACTCGGAGTCTCAGAGCAGCTTACCATCTCCTTTCCCTCCCACTCCCCACAACAGACAACCTGTGAGGTAGGTGGGGCTGAGAGAGCTCTCTCGAGAACTGCCCTTGAGAGAACAGCTCTGAGAGAACTTGTGATTGACCCAAGGTCACAGCAGCAGCTGCATGTGGAGGAATGGGGAATCAAACCTGGTCCTCCCAGATTAGAGTCCGCGCTCCTAACCACTACACCAAACTGGCTTCCAATGAGCATCCCGATGCTTCAGTGGAATGGAGGGGTTTGAAGCCATAGATCTGATAAGGTGATATCGGAAGCAACAAAGATGGAGTGAAACATACATTTGACTGATCCAGTGACATTAGCCCCAGTGTGCTGGTCTTGGGAATGGCCCTGAAGCACTGCTGTTTCCATCAGAGTCTGAGTTGTCTGAATCTGTGCCTAATCTAGGGACTAAATCCTACAGAGGCGATCAAAGCAGCAGATCTGGAGGTTACTGTAAGGCAGGGGTCATTTCCTGCGGGAGCG
>NW_015192914.1:0-1125 GCF_001447785.1 Gekko japonicus | reverse complement strand
TTTTCATTAAACATTACATTCTCACAGATTACATATAATCTCAGAGTCGACTATGCATCCATATTATTTACCCAGTTATACACCCTTATCCATCTTTTGTTTTGTACATTATTGTTTTTATCTTGGAGCATTAAACTCAAGTCATCGATTTGCGCAAGATCTAACAGTTTTACCCGTAAGTCCTCTTTTGAGGGTAGTTTGTCTGATTTCCAGTTCATTGCCAATAGCATTCTTGCAGCAGTTATAATGTATGTTTGTAAGTATACACAGGGCTTTTTTTGTAGAAAACGTCCAGCAGGAACTCATTAGCATAATAGGCCACACCCAGCAACTCATTAGCATATTAGGCCACGCCCCCTGACTGCAGCACTTATTAGCATATTAGGCCGCATTCCCATGTTACCAGAAGTGTGGTCATCAAGCCACAGCCACCTTTTGCTTCTTATTCTGTTTACCTTGTTTGTGGTCAAAACCCAGGGCCTTTTTTGTTGCAGGAACTCCTTTGCATGTTAGGCCACACACCCAGTTCTAATGAGGTCCTGCTGTTGGGTGTGGCCTATTATGCTAATGAGTTCCTGCTGGGTGTGGCCAACTTGGGAGCCAGCCGGAACTCCGTTCCTGTGCGTTCCTGCCCAAAAATAGCCCTGAGTATACATCTTTAGAATTATATCCATTTGGAATCGTATTTAACAGATAAATTTCAGGTATTAATGCTAGATTTAAATCTAAAATTTCTTGAATTACTTTACGCATCATTTCCCAGTAATTTTGTACCTTTTTACATTGCCACCACATGTGATAAAATGTCCCCACATTATCTTTACATTTCCAACAATGGTTGGATACATTATTATAGCACTTAGCTATTTTATCTGGGGACCAATGCCACCTGTGGAACTGTACGCCACTGCGCTCGTGTTCTGAGTTGTCTTTCCCCCCTCCCAAAAAAGGGGGCCGGTAGTCCGGAACTGGATAAATAATATTATAGGAGAATCACCATCTTAGATCTTTTATTCTGTATTGAAATTTCTGTTAAGTTACATATTGAATTGTTGTGTAGCGGGGTTCAAAAAAATACAAGACACAAACGGATGCTGGCTGAGTACAGATATTTATTCAAAATAA
>NW_015192913.1:0-1168 GCF_001447785.1 Gekko japonicus | reverse complement strand
GAGGAGGAGGGGGGGAAGAAGAAGAAGAAACAGAATGAAAACACGTTTGTCAATTCAAATGGTTCTGAGCAAGTCCCCTGTTCCCCCCCAACCGAAGACAATTGCTGGGCTATTAATTCTTCAAAGCAACTGGCAGATCAAAAGGAACACTCACCAGTACCGCTAATAGGATGGGTCCCTTGATGATCCACAGTACGGCAGAGCTCTCTTCCTCGTCGTCCCAGCATCTGGGGGGGGGGGGACAGAAAGAGGACATATTGTTACATTCATCCAGGTGAATCCAGATGCTCCCCTCTTCAATGAACACACTGTGATTTTTATCATGTGCAGGGGTCATTTCCTGCAGGAGCGCACAGGAGCGGAGCTCCGGCAGTAAAGAGCCCAGGGGGTGGGCACATCCAACAAGCCCCACCCCCTGCTCCCAGCTGCCCTCAGTCAGAGCAAGAAGCAGCCAGGTATGTTGCAGAGCTCCCCCAGTCCAAAACAGTCCAGTGGCACCTTTAACACCAAGTTTTATTCACCAAGTTTTATTCAGGTACGAGCTCTCCCTCCTCTGCGAGGACAGATCTGCACATTCCCCCCCCCCAATAGCTAGCAATCCAAAACAGTCCAGTGGTGCCTTCTGACACACTTCCGGTGATGTCAGGGGGTGTTGCATATGTAAATAAGTTATGCTAATGTGTTATGCTAATGAGCTCCTGCACCTCTTTTTCTACGAAATGACCCCTGATTATGAGATGTATCTGTGAACCCAGCAAGAGGCTTTCATGGCAAGTGAAAAGCAGAGGTGGTCTGCCATCACCTTCCTCTGCAGAGCCTTCCTTGGTAGCCTCCTAGCCAAGACTTCTGGTGACCGCAGCAAGAGGCTTTCATGGCAAGTGAGAAGCAGAGGTGGTCTGCCATCACCTTCCTCTGCAGAGCCTTCCTTGGTAGCCTCCTAGCCAAGACTTCTGGTGACCGCAGCAAGAGGCTTTCATGGCAAGTGAGAAGCAGAGGTGGTCTGCCATCACCTTCCTCTGCAAAGTCTTCCTTGGTGGCCTCCCATCCAAGTACCAGCCCCGCTTAGCTTCCAAGCTCTGGTGACATGAGGCCATACCATGCCACATTCCCTCCCCGTTCACCCATATCTGCTTCAGTGGGTTCTCACCAGGGGTCGTTTCGTAGAAAA
>NW_015192912.1:0-1026 GCF_001447785.1 Gekko japonicus | reverse complement strand
CCCATGTGGAGAAAAGAGATCCCCCACTTGTGTAAGCTCCTACCTGCTGCTAGCCAGCTGGCTGGCCGGAGGAAATACCCCCACCTCACAAACAGCAATGCCACGTGTGATATGATGATGTAACCTGGATGGGAAGTTAGTGTGTTGGTGATGTCGGGGGAGGGATTCTCTGCTTTTTGGGCAAGAGTCTATGATTTGAGGCTGTTTTTATCATAGAGTTTTGCCTAAAAAGCAGAGTGTTGCTCCAACATTAGTAATGTGCTGACATCACTTTGAGATGACGTCAGCACATGGCACATTGTCCTCGCCCATTCCTGGAACACCCCTACCCCCAAATCCCCCCACTAGTGCGACGAAGGGCAACCCTAACCTGGTAACCCTACCCAGCAAAAACAAGACACCAGTGAAAAAAGATTCTCATCCAAGCTAATTTAATAGCTATCCACACCCTATCTTCTGCCCAGCACATAAATATTAGTTATTCATTTTTTCTATGCTTTTAATTGGTGAATTGGTAATCTTTTGTAAATGTCAGCGTGCAGAATGCAGATCCCACTTTCAGGTCCCTCCACAGCTCTATTCCCTTTGCCCAGGCATCAGTTTAGCTTCGTCAATTATGTTGCGAGCCATAACTGACCCTGTTGAAGCTCACAAAACCATAAACTGTCTTGTTGTATATTCCAAAGACTGGACCTAGACCCAACCTCTGTGACATCTGTCAAATTCATATGTTCCACAAGTTAGGTGCAAGCCCAGTTCTGAAAACTGTCTTGTTCTATATTCCAAAGACTGGACCTAGACCCAACCTCTGTGACATCTGTCAAATTCATATGTTCCTTCCATGCAGAAGACAAGTATGCTGAAACATCGAGTGTGGGGAGTTCTGGAGGAGTAGGAAAAGAATGCGTGGCCATACTGTTGTCTGAAATGGTTTCTTTTCTGAACCATTTCTTTCGAGGGAGTAACCAATAAAATGTGGTAACCAGTTTATTGGTGGGGATGCCTACCCAGATTTGGACCTCAGAT
>NW_015192911.1:0-1010 GCF_001447785.1 Gekko japonicus | reverse complement strand
CATTCATCATTTTATAATCCTCCTCTATTAGAATCATCTAATCACAGAGTTGAAAGGGGTCTTATATGCAATCTAGTCTGACCCCCTGCTCAATGCAGGATCAGCCTAGAGCATCCCTGACCACTGTTTGTCCAGCCGCTGCTGAAAGACGGCCAGTGAGGGAGAGCTCACCACCTCCCCAGGGAGCTGATTCCACTGTTGTGACAGTCAAAAAGTTTTCCCTAATATCCAGCCAATACCTTCCTGCCCTTAATTTAAACCCCTTCTTGCGAGCCCTCTTGCGAACCAGTTTGGTTTAGTGGTTAAGTGCGCGGACTCTAAGCTTGGAGAACCGGGTTTGATTCCCCCACTCCTCCACTTGCACCTGGCTGGATGACCTTGGGCAAACCATAGTTAAGTCAGAGCTGTTCTTGAAAAAGAGCCGTTTCTGTCAAAAATGTAGGCACCTATATGCATATGTGGTGGAGATGTGAAAAAATTCAAAGGTTTTGGGGGAAAATTTACCAAATGTTAAATGAAATTACAGGAATACAGATACCAGTTAAACCAGAAATTGCTTTATTGAATATTCTCCCTGAAACTTACAGCAAGGCAAATAAATATATAATTACATACTTTTTCACAGCAGCCAGAATATTGATAGCCAAAACATGGAAGGAAGAAGTAGTACCTTCAAAAAAAGATGTGATAGATAAAATGTTGTCAGTAGCGGAAATGGACAGATTAAGCTTAATATTACAAGGGAAAAGCAAAGAAATATTTGAGAAACGATGGAAAATGTTTTATGTATGGCTATAGTTATGTTTCTGTCTGTGTCTTTACCAGCACAGTTTATATCTCAACCCTCTTTCCTTCAAGGAACTGCGGACAGTGAATATATGAATTTTGACTCAAAAGAGTTAGGAATGTAAATCGAATGTAAGATGTATATTGCAAAAACACAAATAAACATGGGAGGGAAGGGGGAGGAAGGAAGAAGAAAAAAGAGCTCTCTGAGCCCCACCCACCTC
>NW_015192910.1:0-1168 GCF_001447785.1 Gekko japonicus | reverse complement strand
GTGTTTTGTTCTATCACGGTGTTTCTGTATGTTTGCCCACCTGGAGGGCTGGGATCTGGGAGACCCTTCTTCAACACCCCCCCCCCATCCCTGAAGGCTGCTGGCTGACCTTGGGTCCATCACACACGCTCCACCCAGCCTACCTCACAGGGGTTGTTCTGAGGGTCCCCACTGGCAGAAAGGTGGGGTATAAGGGAAGCAAACAAATAAAGATGATACTGATGGCAGGCCTGTCTAGGCTATCTCCTCCCTTTGGCTTCTGAGATCTCGCCATTCACAGGCCAGACCCACCTGCAACATGCACCTGTAGTGATACAGGAGGCGGTGTTTTATGTCGAGGAGGAGTAAACCCTCGGATTGGCCACAGAACTGGATGGGTAGCCCTTGGGTAAAGGCCGGCGTTGTGCAGCCTGGGCATCCTTACACACAAGCAGAAGGGGCATTGCACAGAAGAAATGAAAGCCCCCAGGGACAGCCTTCTGCTCACCCCCCCCCCGACTCGGATTTCTCTGCATACATCTGCCCCAAGGTGTGGAGGGAGGCTCGCCCAGGGCTCTTTTTGTAGAAAAAGCCCAGCAGGAACTCATTAGCATAATAGGCCACACCCAACAGCAAAACTCAATAGCATATTAGGCCACACCCTGACAGCACCACTCATTAGCACATTAGGCCGCACCCCTATGTTACCAGAAGTGTGGTCATCCAGCCACACCCACCTTTCCCTTCTTATTCTGTTTACCTTGTTTGTTGTCAAACCAGGGCTTTTTTGTAGCAGGGACTCCTTTGCATGTTAGGCCACACACCCCTAATGTAGCCAATCCTAATGAGTTCCTGCTGTTGGGTGTGGCCTATTATGCTAATGAGTTCTTGCTGGGCGTGGCCAACTCAGGAGCCAGCCGGAACTCCGTTCCTGTGCGTTCCTGCCCCAAAATAGCCCTGGTCGCCTAATGTGTTCGCAGACTGGCTATGTGAGTTTGGGTCTGCATGTGGAGACCTCTGTTATGAAATGCCAAATGGTGGGGTTGCCAGCTTCCAGGTGGCTCCAAGAGATCTCCAAGAATCACAACTAATCTCCACACTACAGAGATCAGTTCTTGGCAAGAAAATGGCTGCTTTGGAGGGTGGATCCTGTTGGCAGGGTGATTAACACAACAGAGGTGCACAATCT
>NW_015192909.1:0-1076 GCF_001447785.1 Gekko japonicus | reverse complement strand
AGGGAGCCGTGACTCTTGAAAGCTTATTAGACACACACACACACCCAATCTTGTTGCTTGCTCTGGAGGAGATGAATCTTATACATAAAGACTGCAGAGCTAAGCATGGCACAGAAATACACTTACATCACCAAGAGCTGCCTCTGGCTTTCTGCTTGACACCTTCTTTTTCACCACCTCAGCACCTGCAGGAAAATTGTAGCTGGGGGTTATCAGATGAAAATAAGCCGAAGCCATTTCCTCCCCAAGCCGGAGCACTGATCCATCTCAGTCAGGACAGACGGGGCAGCCAATCTTCCCTTTGCAGAGAATCCCAGCGCTAGCTACCCTTTGCTCCTGAGAGGGGCCAGGGATTGACTCCAGGACCTTCTTTATGCAAAGGCCTAGCAGGAGTTCCCTACATCGTGCCTCTGGGCACCATGGAGCCTGCCTACACTGTCTCTGGCAGGGCACCCACCAAATGTTTTTATTATTAACAAGTGGGCCGGGCCCAGTAGGGCTTCTGCCCAACAAGGCTTCTGATTGGCTAGGCAGATTTTTTAAAAAAAAATTACTTTTGTGGGCGCACGCTCCCTACGAGGACCTGCTGCACTACGTCACTGAAGTTACACTGTGGCAATTATTTTGTGTCTGGCCCCGCCTCCTGTGGCAGCCATTTTGTGGCAACCGTCCTGTTGCTGCGCCCACCACACTGTGTCAGAATTCCAAATGTGTCTGCAGGCTCAGAAAGGTCGGGGACCCCTGCGTTACGTTAATAAGCACCCCCAAACAGTAATTTCCCTTTTTGGAAGCCCATTGACAGCATTAAAAAAAAACAACCAACACAAGAAAACTAAACAGTAGTGAAGCATTTACCTGCAGTTTACCTGCAATTGCTTACATTATAAGGCCATTCCATTAGGGAAACACATTTGCTTTCGCAAATCATTAAGGGAACATAGCTTTTGCAAATAGGAGAACCAGAGACAAGAAATAGAGCCTTTGCGGAACACATAAGATTGCATGACCATATTAAGCATTGCCAGGCTGTTACTGCATTTACCTGCAATGGCCTAGATAGGGTTGCCATCTCCTGC
>NW_015192908.1:0-1087 GCF_001447785.1 Gekko japonicus | reverse complement strand
TACTTTGGTTTTTAAGCACATAATACTAATAAACTTGCTAATAAAGCTGCAGGCTGCAATTCTATGCGTGCTTACTTGAGCACAATTCCCAAGAAAAACATGAGATTGAGTCAGGGTTGCCGGGTACCCTCTCGCAACTGGGGGGAGGGGGAGGGGGGAGTTACTGGCAGGAAAACTAGGCCTGCATCACTGACAACGCAGTAATGTCACTTCCTACATGCATCATAAATGATGTCATCATGTCACTGGCAACACAGGGACGCTCAGGTATTTGGGCAAAAACTCTATGGTAGAAGTTATTTTTTTACCATAGAGTTCTCCTCCAAATACCAGTGTCCCTGCATCACCAGTGAAGTGATGATGTCACTTCCAGTTAGGGTTGCCAGGTTTCCCCTGACCAATGGTGGGTGATGGGGTGGGGTAGAGTTGCCAGATCCAGGTTGGGAAACGTCTGGAGATTTGGAGATGAAACCTGGGGAGGACAGGGACTTCAGTGGGGTACAATGCCTTAGAGTACACCCTCCTAAGCATCCTTTTCCTCCAGGGGAACTGATCTCTGTAGTTTGGAGATAAGCTATAATTCCAGGTGATTCCTAGGTTCCACCTGGAGGCTGGCATCCCTGTTTCTGGTATATGACAGAAGTGATGTTGCCATATTGCCGGTGACACAGGCCTAGGCCTAGTTGTCATGCTGACAAGTCCCCCACTAGCCAGCTGATTGGAGCCAGGGGGAGGGCCCTGGAGGATTCCCGCCCCCAGCGGGGGCCTGGTTATCCTAGAATGAGTCGAATGGGGTCTCAGCAAGTAGAATGAGGGTGCAGTGTTTTTTCCTGGGAGCAAGCTCATTGAATAAAGGGGAACGTGCACCCGAGTAGACCTCTTTAGGGGTGGTCTGGGTGCCCAAATCAGCCTTGGAAAAGCACCCATTCAATAATCCCAGGGGCCATCATTCTAGTCTGGGCTCTGTCATTCCAGACCTTAGGGGCTGAGAGTACAGCCCTAAACTGGTGCACTCAAAAATGAGGCTTATTCCCAGGAAAGAGGATTAAAGTTCATTCTACTTTGGCCCCGGTCACACGAGAGGTTT
>NW_015192907.1:0-1078 GCF_001447785.1 Gekko japonicus | reverse complement strand
CCTGTATTGACCTGTTGGATCTCTGCCTACTGCTACTAACTGGGCAATTTGGGTGTCTCTCTTTTGCAAAATGGCTATTCTAGTCAGGGTGTGAGGATGAGGCACTGCTGTCTAGAGATTTTAGGGCTAACTGGCTAGGAAAGGGATAGAGCTGAGTCCATTCCACTATCTTCTAGGGTGGCTTATTTAGCAAGGGTGCCTGCCTGATTGTTCCAAATACAAACAACTGTGGAGTTTTTTCTGGTATCCTCTAACATGGGTAACCCAGGTGGGGGTAGTGCTATCCTGAATTAGGGAAGCTATCCAAAGCCATTTATCCATGTGGGATATTGGCTTGCCATGTGAGGTTTTGTAGTTGGTGGATAGCCAGATGAGAAGTCAAATGGTGGCCATTTTGGCAGTCCAGTCTGAATCTGTGTAAACTGCAAGGGGACAGTTAAGTGGCCCAAACTCAAGGATGGCCTGGAGGGCTTCTACATCTATGGTCTGACTGGGATGAGGATGAGTTGTGCCTTTAAAGGTGTAGGAGTCAATCACACAGATGGCTCTGTAGGCTGTTTTGGGAGTGCCAGCAACATGGAAGGATGAGTCATTGCAGAATCAGCAAGCAAAGTCCTGTAGCTGTGCTTCTGCTAAGGATGCTCCCCATACTGGAGGCTGCTGGAAATGCTGCCCTGGGGGAAGACGGCATTTGTGCTACCCTCCCATGACTCCATACAAGGGCTAACAGACTTTCTTGCAGGGACTGAATTTTATTTCCACAGGGTTTAAGTTTCTGGAAGTTTAGGCTATGATTCTCTGGGAACCAGACTGTTGATAGGTGAGTGGAGCACCTATACTTTACTTTGAGGTAGCTAGATGAATATAAAAATGGTTTGGACATATCAAGGTGCGCTAAAGCTGGAGCTCGAGCAAGGCTGCATTTTAGCTCAGCAAAGGCATCCTGCTGTTCTGTTCCCCAATGCCAAGGGGAATTTTTCTTTAACAGGGTGTAGAGAGGACGGGCTTTGTCTACAAAGGACTCGATGATGTCCTGGGAAAAGTTAAAGGTTCCTAGCAGGGCTTTTAATGAAGGGAC
>NW_015192906.1:0-1098 GCF_001447785.1 Gekko japonicus | reverse complement strand
AGGTCACCCAGAGAGGTTCCATGGCATGACTGGGAATTTGAACCCAGGACTCCCAGATCCTAGTCAAAAATTGTAAACACTGCCCCACCCTGGCTTTTGTGGGGTGGCTACTGTTGAACAGTAGCAAGCAGTCAGCCCTGCATGAGTCATGCAAGTTCATGGCATCAAGTTGCTGGCCCTGGCCCAATATGTCCTCCCTCAAAGGCTAAAATCGCCCTGGGAAGGCCTTCCCACTGCCTTTGCTGGCAGAAATCAAGGCTTGGAGGCTGGTAATACGGTTGTGGATCTCTAATGATAAAGTGCCATGGTCAGACCACTTTGCCCTCAAGGCCTGTCTGGATAGTCTGTCCCTCCCCTGCATAGGCAGCAAGCTGCTTTATGCTCACCCGCAGAGACTCATGGATCCTATTGGTTTCCAGAATGCATTGTGGGATACGATACCCCCGGACAACTCTTTAGAAGCGCTAATGGAGGACTGACATAACAGTCTTTCAGAGGCCACTGACAAGATGGCACCCCGGCGTCCTCTTTGCTCCCATTCCAGATTGGCCCCTTGGTATACTTCTGTAATGTATCCAGTCCAGACGAGTCCAGATACGTCCAGAGACAAACGTCGAGCTTCGCTCCAAGAGACAATGGACTATGCGGATCCTAGCCCGCTCCAATCAGGGGGCTAGGTTCCCGGCCGAGAGCCTATGGGACTCTTGGTCACTGTAAATAACCTATAGGGAAGTAGGGGTGTGTTTTCGGTGGCGGTTTCTCAGGGGATATAAGCCAGCCTGTGAGCCGGCCAAAGTTGTCTTGTTCCGGATAGAATAAAGTACGCTTTGCTGAAATCACTCTCCGTTTGCATACTTTTCAACTTCGGAGCTGAGAGAGACTAAACGGGAGCTTAAATGACCACAGCAAATGTGGCATCGTACTCGCGATGAGGCTACAAGAGCATCCCATAGAACGTTTATGAGATCCTATGAGATGGCAGTGAACACCACAAAGAGAGATTACTATGCGGCCTCCATGGCGTCTGCAAGCTCTCGCCCAGCCCAATGGTTGAAGGTAATCAGGTCTTTTATGTCCCTCTCGAGAAACTCTCAAAAC
>NW_015192905.1:0-1075 GCF_001447785.1 Gekko japonicus | reverse complement strand
GGACCTCAGCAGGGTATAATATCATAGAGACAATTCTTAGCACCATCATCTCCAAATTAGGATTCCCAGGATTCTCTGAGGGGAGCCATAGCCGTTCAGCCGGCATAAAACGGAAACAAATTTTCAGTAAAGATATGACAGCCAAGTGTTTGAGATTTATCTGTTTCATAATTTTGCTCGGCTCTCACTTAAACTAGATGACTAGAACTCTTCCCAACTGCACTCTCTCCATTTTGACACTTTTTCCCCCTAGGGGCCAGGCTCCAACGCACTATGGGATCGTCCGCGCGGACAAGCAGTAAGCCCACAATTTAAATTTGGTGGGGCTCTTTTTTTTTATGGGGTTGGGGATTTCAGTTTTGCAAAGGCTGGTTTCAGTGGAAATCTGAACTAAAAGGGCCCAATTTTGCCTGAGCCACAGAACTAGTCGTCAGCCGTCTCCTTCTTTCGAATCTATTCCTTTTAGGGTTTTGTCCTCTCGGGGGTAAACATCACAAGTTTTCCTGTGGTTTTTCCAAGTTCCTCAATTCTGACTCGCTCAGACAAGTCAGGTGGAACTGCATTTCCACATCCCAACTACATCTCTTCCTGTGTTCTTACACAATGTATCATTGTCATAAGGGCAAGCACTCGCCTACGCTCAGGTGGGGCAGTTGCCGGCTTCTGGTGGGGCCCACTGTTGTTGACCTTCCGGCATGCCCTTTCCCTGCCTGCTCACTTGAGAGTGCCCTGCCACCCATGCTCCTAGATGCCCTGTGCAAGATTGCCAGCCCTCAGTTGGGGGGTGGGGGATCCCCCCCCCGTTTGGAGCCCCTCTCCCTGCTTCAGGGCTATCAGGAAGCGGGAGAAAAAGGGATGCCAGCCTGCCCCCCCAGCCGGAAATAAGCACAACCTACCAGAGGTAGGGAGGGAAGAAGCAGGAAGTAAATGTGATGTGCCGTCCGGACCTGCAGGCGGGGACATGGAGGGAGCCTTCTGGGAGCGGAAAGTGGCATACCCGGAAATCAAAGTGACATGCCTACGTCATTTGGAAGTGACATAGGCACGGGGTAATTTCCTGCGGGAGCGCACAGGA
>NW_015192904.1:0-1107 GCF_001447785.1 Gekko japonicus | reverse complement strand
TGGATGCTCCTTCGCTGGACATTTCCAAGAGGAGACTGGGCGACCCTCTTTCGGAGATGTTGTAGGGCTCTCTTTCGGCTGTGCTCCTACAAAGTGCAGGGGGTTGGACTAGATGACCTGCAAGGTCCCTTCCAACTCTAACATTCTATAATTCTGTGTAGGGCTACCTTTCGGCTATGGTCCTGCAGAGTGCAGGGGGTTGGACTAGATGACCTGCAAGGTCCCTTCCAGTTCTAACATTCTATGATTCTAAGTCTTCCTGGTGTCCGAGGGAGGCATTTCATCTTCTCTTCTCTCCCCCCCCCCCCATCTCTGTTTTGTCAGCCATCAAACCATTCTTGCCTTTTTGACACTGGGAAAGTCATGGTTCAGCTGTGGTTATGTTTTCCCCCCACACCCACAGGCCTGGACCACGAGCTGGCCTTCTCCAAGATCATTGTGGAGTTGCGCAAGAAGCACCCGGGGCACATCTTGCCAGACGAGGACCTACAGTGGGTGTTTGTTAACGCGGGCGGCTGGATGGGTTCGATGTGCCTGCTGCACGCCTCCCTCTCCGAGTACGTGCTGCTCTTCGGCACCGCCATTGACACCGGGGGCCACTCAGGTAAGCCGGGGAGAAACAGGCGGGGAGCCGAGGTAGGACTGGCACTGGGGGGGGGATTTCCGTTGCTGTGTCAGGGAGGCTGACGTTGGCCTTTGCTCTCTGACTTCGGAGGTCGTCTGGGTGCCTCTTTCAGTGAGCGGCCTTTGGGTCGGGGTTCAAAGGGGCCCTTGCTCACCTGTGGTCCTCCTGGCTCAATTGTGCACTCTCAGCATGAGTTTGCATGTAGAACTGAGGTTGGGGCCCTTTGTGGAAAAAAACAATGAGCTGAGGAATTGTCGCTTGGAAAGGAAAATCCCCCTTGCTTTGTCCAGCCTTTCTCGGCCCTCTCCTCTCTCTCTCTCATTCTGTTTTATTATGCATTTATTCATTTATTTACAAAACATATATCTTTCTACCCTTTCAAGGTCCACCGAGGTGGCTAACAATTTGAAACACAGATGGTAAAATCACGTTTTAAAAGCATTAAAATCAACCCACCTAAGTTTGGAGTAGTGGCTAAGTGC
>NW_015192903.1:0-1172 GCF_001447785.1 Gekko japonicus | reverse complement strand
AAGAGTCGGATTTGACTGTGCGACTGAACGACAACATCAACTGCTTGGCATGCCGAAGGTCCCAGGTTCAATCCCCAGCATCTCCACTTAAATCGGACCAGGCAGTAGACCATGTTGAAGGACCTCCACCTGAGACCCTGGAGAGCTGCTGCCAGTCTGAGCAGACAAGACTGACAAGGCGGCATCACTTGTGGCTCAGTGGCAGAGCGTCTGCTTGGCATGCGGAAGGTCCCAGATTTGACCCCTGAAATCTCCAGTTTAAAAGGCCCAGGCTTTAGCTGAGACCAGGGCTTTTTTTGTAGAAAAAGCCCAGCAGGAACTCATTAGCATAATAGGCCACACCCAACAGAAACTCGTTAGCATATTAGGCCACACCCCTGATACCACAGCTCATTGACATATTAGGCCACATACACCCATGTTACCAGAAGTGTGCTCATCCAGCCACACCCACCTTTTGCTTTTTATTCTATTTACCCAGGGCTTTTTTGTAGCAGGAACTCCTTTGCATGTTAGGCCACACACCCCTAATGTAGCCAATCCTAATGCGTTTCTGCTGTTGGGTGTGGCCTGTTATGCTAATGAGTTCTTGCTGGGCGTGGCCAACTTGGAAGTCAGCCGGAACTCCGTTCCTGTGCGTTCCTGCCCAAAAATAGCCCTGGCTGAGACCCTGGAGAGCCGCTGCCAGTCTGAGTAGACAAGACTGACTTTGATCGTCCAGATTACAGGGGTCTGATTCAATATAAGGCAGCTTCATGTGTTCACGAACCTTATTTTGGGTTGTAAAGGGCAAGCAGCCGATCCAGAGTTCCTTATTCTAATCTCCTCTGAAATTCAGGCCTCTTGGAGACACTCCAAACAGAAGCTTGTGGTGCTGGAACCAGTGTTTGGACCGGGCACTGCTCTATGTCTCCTTGTAGGGGAGAGTTCCCAGAGTGTAGGGATGTGTCACTTGGGATGGTCCAAAGATTTTTTTTTTTTGGGGGGGGGTGCAGCCTGGCCCCAGTGTTTGCCTGTGATTGTCCTGGGGCACCTCACTTTGGAGTGGCTGGCACAAGAACCAGGCTTTGGACCAGGAAGTGCCGTATGTCCCCGTGAAGGGGACAGTTCCCTGAACATGGGGTGTATGCTATAGGGTGGTTCAGATTTTATTTTGGGGTTCAGAGCTTTCA
>NW_015192902.1:0-1003 GCF_001447785.1 Gekko japonicus | reverse complement strand
GAGCCCACGAGGAGAAGCAGAAGCTGGAGACGGACCCCATGTACCGGCTGGAGCACGGCTCCAAGGACCAGGGCAAGCTGCAGCGGGCGATCCCCACCCTGCAGAACATCCAGGAGGCCCAGAGCGCCTGGAAGGACGACTTCGCCCTCAACAGCCGCCTCCGCCAGAAGTTCCGGGTAAGCGACCCCTGCCGCTCTCGAAGGGAGGGCGTGCTTCGGTCCCCGGACCGAATAGTGGTTCTTTTGGATTGCGGCTGTCGGCATCAAAGAGTGACGCGGGTAAAGCTGCCTTATGCCGAATGAGAACTATGCTCTCTACTCGGACTGGCAGCAGCTGCTCTCCAGGGTCTCAGAGGTCAAGGTCTTCCCCATCCCCTCCTGCCTGCTCCCTTTCACCTGGAGATGCCGGGGATTGAACCGGGGACCTTCTGCGGGGCAAACCGGCCCCTCAGTGGGCCTCCCCTCATACTGAATCAGACTCTTGGTCCATCAAAGGCAGTACTGTCTATTCAGGCAGCAGCTCTCCAGAGTCTCAGGTCCAGGTCTTTCTCATCACTTCCTCCCTGGTCCTTCTTACCTGGAGATGCCGAGGATTGAACCTGGGACCTTCTGCATGCCAAGCAGAGGCTCTGCCACTGAGCCAGGGTCTCAGGTGAAGGTCTTTCTCATCACCTGCTCCCTGGTCTTTTTAACTGAACATGCCGGGGATTGAACCTGGGACCTTCCGCATGCCAAGCAGAGGCTCTGCCACTGAGCCAGGGTCTCAGGTCAAGGTCTTTCTCATCCCCTCCTGCCTGGTCCTTCTAACTGGAGATGCCGGGGATTGAACCTGGGACCTTCTGCGTGCCAAGCAGGGGCTCTGCCACTGAGCCAGGGTCTCAGGTCAAGGTCTTTCTCAACCCCTCCCACCTGGCCTTTCGAACTGGAGATGCAGGGGATTGAACTAGTTAGGGTTATTCTGACTGCTAAAATGCCTATTATGCCTGCTATTAAAGGTTATGGCC
>NW_015192901.1:0-1055 GCF_001447785.1 Gekko japonicus | reverse complement strand
TCCTGTCTTCCGCCGTCCTCTGATGTTTGTTCAATTTAATTAATTAACTCTTAATTAATTAATTAATCTCATCAATTAACTCTGCCTAGGATGCTGTTAAAACACTCACCTGATATAGTATGGAAACAGATCAACAATCCCCAGAGTGATACCAAGGAGTGACCTGCTGCAAGACTGGCCCAAATGAAACAAGAGCAGAACACCGCTGGTGGTCACAGACAGCTCTCAGCTCAAACCGATTCAGCGCATCATCAACGACCTGCATCCTATGCTGGGCAATGAGTCTCCTCTCTCACAGGCATCGGGAGGCAAACCTTTTCTTGCTCACAGACAGTCCCCTAACCTTAAACAATTCCTTACCCACAGCAAACCCCTTCCAGGCACAGACTCAGGGACCAGGGCCTGCAGCCCCGACCCCGTATCCACCCCGACCACACAATCAGGGGGCCTAATGACACCGGCCGTCCCATCTCTGCTTCCTTCACTCGTTCATCTTCCAGTGTCACCTATGCCACCAAATATCAGCAATGCCCTGCTGCTCTCTTCATCAGACAAACAGGTCAGTCCTTACGCAAAAGAATAAAATGGACAGAAACCTGACATTAAAAACCGCAGCACTCAAGAACCAATGAGATAGGCATTTGAATCTTCCAGGTCATTCCATGGCTGATCTAAGAGTGGCAGTCCTCAGAAAAAGAAACCTCATGGGGAAACTACAGTGCGAGATTGCTGAACTCAAATCCATTCACAAGTACAAAACAAGCCCCCCCCCTTCCCCGGGCTGAATACGGACTAAGGATTCTGATCTCGTGATGGTAATTTTTTGCTCCCAAACATTTCCCCTCTGCTCCAATTGAGCTGATTACTGTATACGTTGAACCTTTGCAGCCTTCAGAAGCATCCTTACAACATCGCTCTAAACATCTGACAAGGATAGAAGGACTTGGACCTTCAGTCCTCCTCGTGTCTGATGAAGGGAGCTTTGACTCTTGAAAGCCCACACCCTGAAACTCTGGTTGGTCTCTAAGATGCCAATGTTCCCTCTAAGCTGTGGA
>NW_015192900.1:0-1325 GCF_001447785.1 Gekko japonicus | reverse complement strand
TGGCCCCTTCCAGCTCTGTGGTTCTATGAAGTAAAAACTGCAAAATATTTACATTCCTTTCAGCTTTTCCATTAAAAGAAACAGCAGGGGAAATGGCATGTGTGTGTTTATGCCTCTGTCTTTCCCAGTTATTTTACATCTCTGCTCCCACACAGAAATGAAGGCATTTTATAAAAGCCTAGTTATTTTCAAACATTACGCTTCTGCCATACTTTTGATTACTTAAGTTTATAGTTCTTCACAGCCAAATGAGGACACAATTAAGCCCCCCAATAAATTGATCCTGGCACTGGGCAGTTTCAGAGACAGGTTGTTCATTTTTTTATATAAAATCACAGCTGTAAAAAACAGGACAGATTGCTAAGGAACAATAAGCACTGTGAAACAGATTTATTGAGGCAAACATCAGCCAAAGAACAAGTGGGGGAAAACGACAGAGACGACATACAGCAGAGGCTGGAAGATAACTGATTCCTCAATGTTAAATTCATGAAGGACAGCAGGGATTCAAAATGACTCAGATGATACTTTTTAATGGAGAAGACAAAGTAATTGTTAGTACCATTCAAGAACAACAGCTGTTTGTTAGCTTTGTCTACAGCTGGGGCTGGAACATTCCACATGACTGCCTCATAAAATAGCAGTCCTGTATTGCTCCTTTACTGCCCTGGTAATGTATCACACTAGGAGCCGTGGTGGCTCAAGTGGTTAAGACGCTGAACTGCAGGCTGTGGAAGGTCAGTAGTTCAGCAGTTCGAGACCTGAGTGTGCTGCATGATGGAGTGAGCTCCCGTCTCTAGTTCCAGCTCCTGCCAACCTAGCAGTTCGAAAGCAAGAAATTGCAAGTAGATAAATAGGTACCACTTCAGTGGGAAGGTAACAGCGTTCCGTGCGCCTTGGTGTTTAGTCATGCCGGCCACATGACCACGGAAACGTCTTCGGACAGCGCTGGCTCTTCGGCTTTGAAACGGAGATGAGCACCGCAACCCTAGAGTCGGATTCGACTGGCTTTCGAGCAAGGGAACCTTTACCTTTAACAAATAAAGCAGTTTCCTTCAGAGCTCTCTCAGCCCACCTACCTCACAGGGTGTCTGGGGAGGAGAAGTCGCTCTGAGACTCCGAGTGAAGGGTGGGGTATAAATCCAATCTCCTCCTCCTCCTCTTCTTCTCCTTCTTCTCCTTCTCCTTCTCCTTAGTACAGCCACTTTCCCATGAAACCCAGCATAGCTTTTTTGGGTGATCATAAAAGACCCCTTCTCTTTTTTTCACCCATGCAAAAGCTGGTTGAATCTAACCCTTCATTAGAACAGAGACTCTGTATAAGA
>NW_015192899.1:0-1069 GCF_001447785.1 Gekko japonicus | reverse complement strand
CAACCCTACATGTGGTATGTTCATACCTATAATTGCACTCACAAAGAAATAAAAGCATTAGTAGCTGCAACCTACTTACAATATATTTCTATAGACCTGAATGGGTTGCCTACCCATAGTAGTGAAGTACAGAACTAACACGGAGAATTAACTTCTTGCACAGTTTTTCCTAATCCTGAGGTTTTAGAGCATCTGTATTGCAAACAAGCAATGTGCAGCCATGTGAGAGATTCCAGTGAGTCACATGTTCTTATAATATGGCCTTTCATTAAATAACATCCCCAAGTATGAAACACTTCAATTTCAATAAGCCGTATTCATAGTATGTTCACTGTTTTGAGCTAACCAGGAAAGATTTACATTTCCATTCTGTTGGGTATTTTTTGTTCCACAGAAAGAGGGATTTTAATTTCTTTAACCATCTCTTTCTCTTTTCTCTAGTTGTGAGGGAAATTCAATGAAAAAAGTTTCCACATATGAGAAAAGCGGATCTGGTAACTCTATTAGTTTGGAAATTCTAAAAGACCCACTAATGGCAGCTTTAGTCAGCTCTTTCCTACAGGTGTTGAAGTTATACCCGATGAAGGTGTGCCTCCAAATTTTTATTTACTGATGTAACATACGGACTCACTGTAGCGAGTCTGTGAATCTCAAAGCTCATTCATGTTGCCAGGCAGGAACACAACTTTATCTGTGGGGTCACCCAAGGCAAACTAGAGACTCACACTGCTTGTACGTTGAGGGCTGAAAAGAGATCAAATCAGTACGCTGCTTACATTTACAATTCAATAAATTGCTTGGAGGCAGAAATGTTGCATTAGTCACAGAGCATTGCACTACAATCTGATCCCTTCTCAAAGTTGTTACTTGTCTTGCTTGTGTGATGCACTGACCATACTACTCAGATGTCATGAAGAGATTCACGGCATAACTCTTGCTAGATATTTGTTGTTGTTGTTTTTTAAAAAAAAAACCTTACTTTTTATAGCAAAATCATCCACAGGCACAAGGGGGAAAAAGAAAGCATACATTGCGCGGGGAAAGGAGACAGGAGAAAAGGGGCAAATAC
>NW_015192898.1:0-1161 GCF_001447785.1 Gekko japonicus | reverse complement strand
CTCAGCTTAGAGGGAACACTGCTGCCGGGTCGACTTGGGAGGCCGGCACCTTGGGAGTGGAAACCCTTTCTCGATTTAACCATACGACATCCTTCCTCGACTCCTTTCCTCTCTCCGCCTTCCGTCTCTCCCTTCTTTTAGTTCATTCATCTTGACGGGCTTTCTTCTCAGCCACCCCACCCCAAGCCACTCTTTGCATCGGAGACGTGTGGGCCTCTGAATGCATTCTTGGTGTGGCGTAGCATTCGCCCTAGGAGTGACAAGACGTGGGTTGAAATCTCCGCTCAGCTGTGTGAAACACACTGGGTGACCTTGGGCCAGTCATTCTCTCTCTCTCTCTCTCTCTCTCTCTCTCTCTCTCTTTCTCTTGCCAACCCCGCAGGGTTGTTGTGAAGGTAAAATGGGCAGGTGGGTACATAAGAGAAGCCAATATTGGATCAGGCCAATGGCCCATCCAGTCCCAACACTCTGTGTCACACAGTGGCCAGAAATACCGTGTACCCTGCCCTGAACGAAGGGTGAGGTAGAATGGCTCGAAAGGATGAACGGCTTCTCAAGTGTGGAAGTTTTGGGGCAAGCAGACACGGGGGGAAAAGGCCCAGTTTTAAGTGGAAGAGCTTGTGGCGTGCTGGTTGTCTGAGAAAGGTACCTTTTTGTGAGGAGAAAGCGTTTGTGTAAAATGGCAAGCCTGCAACTTTTTTGAAGAAATGTTTTGAAGTGAGGGGAAAGAAGTGTAAATAGGATGGGGTTTAAAAATAAATAACGTCGTGAGGAAATGACAGAGAGAATTTAACGTTATGAAATACATGAGGCCCATTCGCATCTTGGCACTCGGTGTTCCAAAAGACAGACTGATCTATCAACAGACTTGTCTGTCTAGCCCTTTTTTGTGTTTCTGGCATATACTGAAATAAATTAATTTGGTGAGAGAAATGATTCCCTCCCCCCCCCCCCCCCCCCACCTGCGCGGTCAAACCTGTCTGTAATAAGGAGACATTTGTGTGTGTGTGTGGGGGGGGGGGTTGGTTTCCTTTTTGTTGCAGATATTCATTTCAGTTTGATAACTTCGTGACCAGTTCAGTACCGACGTCAATCACATCTTTTGGATAACCCAATAAAATAATTCAGGTGGGGACTGGGGAGCAGTGTTCCCTCTAAGCT
>NW_015192897.1:0-1156 GCF_001447785.1 Gekko japonicus | reverse complement strand
TTTGTTCTTCCATCTAAGCCCCCGAACTACGGTTTGCTACTGTCGCCTCCAACCCGTGGTTTGCAATCCAGGTTTAGAAGAAAACCACAGTTTGTGATTTGGGCAGAATAACAAACTATGGTTTGCCGTGAAAGTGTTTCACTTTCAAGCAGCGAGCGTGCAGGCACCGGGCTCCTTCCTTTAACATTTAAACCCTCTCTGCCAGTGTTCCCTCTGAGCTGAGTGAGTGTGAGCTAGCTCACAGTTTTTTAGCCTCCAGCTCACACCATTTTTTTCTTAGCTCAGGACGGATGGCTCCAGAACAAACTAATTTATGCCGTAGCCAAATCGCTCGCTCACAACTTTAATGCCAGTAGCTCACAAAGTACAATTATTGCTCACAACACTCCACAGCTTAGAGGGAGCATTGCCTATCTTTTGGTCTAGCCTAACTCACAGTGTTGTTGTAAGGACAAAATGGAGACCGCCCCTCCCCCCCAAATACGTTACCAAGAGCTGCTCAGGGGACAAGTGGGAGAAACATAATTAACAAATAAAGTCAAATGCTCAGCTGGGAAACCGAACGGCCTGGAGGTTTGTTATCAAGCTGATGCATCATTCCCTGGTGTCGTATTGTTATGAGTGCCAGGAAAATAAAGATTTACTTTGTACAAATTCAGCAATAAGAAAGGGGCAATTGTTGTCTAATCACAGGACAACTTTCGCAGTGGCAACCTTTAAATTCTTCCACGTTTTCCTGTGGAACGAGGTTTATGGTGGGATGAGGGTTTGCTGTTTATGGCTCTGGTTGCAAAAACAGTAAAGACAATAACAATTGGAAAGGGGTGCCCGGCATGTGAAAAGCCGCCACTTACGGGTGTTGATTTTCTGGAGGGAGATGTGCTTCTCCAGCTGGCGCCGCAGTTTGACTTCTGCCCCGTACTTGCCGAGGGTGCCATTGTCAGCGAGGATAAAGTGCGTATGAGAACTGTTGAGCACAGAGAGTTTGCTTAGTGGATTTGACATGGTTTGATAAACCTTTGTCACCTGCCAAAAAGAAAAGTGCAATTTTTTTACTGGCGAACAAACGGAACGCGGAGTCAGCTAACTGTCTGTTTAAATGTACGGCTCCGTCTGAGCGGTTCCTAAGTGGGACGGGCTTCCTTGGGAGGAGGTG
>NW_015192896.1:0-1109 GCF_001447785.1 Gekko japonicus | reverse complement strand
AGTTCAGACTTGGTTCAATCTAGAACCTTCTGGCGCTCTGTGCTATCCATATGGCGCTGCATACCTGACAAGGAAGGTACTCTAGACATGTACCAGAGCAAGCTTCTTTTTTTAAAAAATTGATACTCTGTTTCACATGTTCTTCAATTGTGCACTCTCTTCTCCTTTTTTACAATAATCCTGCAAGGCAGATTAGGTTGAGAGAGTCACTAGTCCAAGGTCAGCCAGTGAACCTTCTCAGCTGAGTAGGGATTTGGACTCTGGTCTCCCCAGTCCTACAGCTAAAGAACACATGATATTAGTTTTGCCATTGGAACTCCAGACTTGTAATTTGCCTGTACAAAGCAGCTGTGAAAGGGGAAAGGATGAAATCTTTCCCCTGTGCCAGTGTCCTGATCAGAAATGCCCAAACCAAGGCTGCTTTGGGTGGGGGGTGGGGAGGCGGGCACTCATATGGTGCCCATTGGAAACCAACCAAAGGGCAGTGTTTTTGATCAGAGAAGTGGCACAAGGAGAAGAATCAAGCCCCTGTCCCCACAAACACAGCTGGTTGGGCTCCATTCCCACCTGCTGTTACTTTGGGGGCCAAAATTAAATGCCTGGAGACCAGTCAGAGACCAGTAGTGTTGAATGCAGTTAATCCCTGAAACTGTTCTAATCCCTGCTCCGCATTGACTCTGGTTATAGTTGGGTGACTGCCCATGAAAGAGAAGAGCCTGGTATTATTTCATCATAAAAGAACCAGCCACATTGGGCTCTTCTGTGAGCACCAGACAGGCAACGCACCTCTCTCTGTGTAGCTGTTGGTGTGACTTGGATCTTTTTGCACCAGGCATGACCTAATTCAACAAAGCATACTTAACACCTCTTCTACCATTGTGAGATTTTTGCGGACTGCAGGCTGGTGCTTTTTCTTTCGATAGGGCATAGGTCTTCCCTGATATGCCAGGTCTTCCCTGACCACTTTAGATATGCCAGGTCTTCCCAGACCACTGACAGGGGGTGTAGGGTCACAAACTCCAGGTTGGGAAACTCCTGGAGATTTGGGGATGGAGCTTGTGAAGGACACAGACCTCAGTGGGGGTCTAATGCCATAGAGTCCACCCTCC
>NW_015192895.1:0-1024 GCF_001447785.1 Gekko japonicus | reverse complement strand
TGGAGGAAATGGCTGCTTTGGAGAATGGCATTAGTGGTGTTATGCCCCTTTGAGGTTAGGCTCCAGCTCCAGTACTGAGCACCAGCACCTTTGGTGGGGGACTATCCCAAATGCTGAGGGGGGGGATTGATTCTGTACTATATAATTTGTCCTCTGAAGCTAACATTTGAAAATCCATTGTAATTCCAGAAGAACTGCAAGTCCCACCTGGAGGTTGGCAACCCTACTCTTGCACCATTTGCCTGATCTGAAATCCACGAGTGTACACATGGGTTTCCCTAGTAGGCCAAATAGTGCCCACTGGATCGTTTTGTTAGCAGCCAGACCCCTCCTCTCACTGAGGAGCAGTTTATAACTAGAAAATCATAAACCTTCCTATAACATCATCTCAGATATCATAAATGCAATACACTGCTTGGCCTAAAATGACACAAAATGGATGCCAGCCAGGGATAAGTCTCGACATGTAGTTTAGAACTGTGGGCAAGAGTGGCTGGCTAGCTAACGATCTCCTCCCCACCCTAGAGAAACACATAATTTAGGACAATGTGTTTCCAAAAAAACCCCTACCTCCTCACCTTGGATTAACCTCATCCACACCCAGCCTCATTTCCCCTCACCCATTTACCCTAATTAAGCAACACTTAACACTATCTATGAACATGAAATTGAGCTAACTTCAGAGGACGGCGGAAGACAGGAAGGCCTGGCGTGATCTGGTCCATGGGGTCACGAAGAGTCGGACTCGACTGTGCGACTGAACAACAACAACAAAAAAACACTATCTACCAAATTTGGTGGCTTTTCCCATCCGGTACTTACAGGGTCATTAAATCACCATTAACACCTATAGTGCACCTCAGATAAACCTATTAGGTTTCTCCCAAATCATTGTTCAACTCCAGTAAACCCATCAAGTTTATCCCAAATTATTGTCCATCTCTGAATAAACCATCAAGTTATTGTTTTGGTGGCCAATACATCAGCTTGCCCTGGGGAGCATTTTGCCCTCTAAAGTATGGCA
>NW_015192894.1:0-1097 GCF_001447785.1 Gekko japonicus | reverse complement strand
AGGAGTGTTAATCAGTAATTCATCTTCAACAGGCACGTTACGTCGAGCGTTCTACAAATCAACTGGAAGGCGTCATGTTTGCACGGCGAAGAAGCGGAACGGAACTTTATCTGGAGGATCTTGTCGGCAACCACTTTGTAACGAGCAATCACTTTATAACGATCAAAATAACTTCGGCCCCGGTCACACGGGCCGGATATCGTGGTGGGGGGGCGTGGCTGTTTGCCCCGCAGCAAAATAACGCGCAACTGTGCGATCAGGTGTCCCCTTACGGTCCCGTCGAGGTCCTGTGGTTAGGGGGGAGGTGCCGATCACACGACGCGCCAAAGAAGCGGCGCGGCACGGCAAACGGGGTTGTGTTTTTGTTTTTAACCTGAAGTATGCGCATGCCCCGTTGGGTGCCTGTGTGCATCCCTGCAGACTTCGAAAAAACAGCAACACCTTTTCGCAAGGGGACATGGGCGGGCGCCGGATGCCACCGGAAACGCGATCAGACACCCGCCCTTGCCCCGCGGTTTCCGGAAACTAGTACCTCCGAGGTACTACTTTTTTACCATGCGTCTTTGTCGGGAAGCCTCGGGTGAGCCATGGGAGCTCTACGCTTCCCAGATGTGGCGGTGAGATCGCGCCCGGAAAATCCGCCTATCTTCCGTCCCTCTAGTGTGGCTAATGCTCCGTGTATATCTTTATAATCACAATTACTTCATGAAAGTTGATTAACTGTATTTACTGTCACAATAATGTCATTTACAGTTTCACTCTGAGATCAATGATAGACTGGCATGATAGTTGAGTATCTCTAGCGTCTCTGATGCCAGTCTGTTCATTACATGTTTAGCCAAGTTTTGGGCTGGATTCTCCACTTTAGTCGGCACGGTCTGATCAGGCCCTCCTGGCTCAGTGTCGGTCCCCCCCCCCTTACAGTATGCACATCATCACATACCCATCAGGGGCCCTTGGTGCAGAGGTGCCGTTCCACATTTACGTGCATGGGAAACAAGTGGCACCCCCCCCACTCACACGAAGTTGCACCTGATCACACTGTGACGGGCTGCGCCTGCAGCTGCAAAAGGAGGTGTGATCTCGCAATTGTGGGT
>NW_015192893.1:0-1079 GCF_001447785.1 Gekko japonicus | reverse complement strand
GCGCCTCGAGGACTCAGCGGTAAGGGAGAACCTGGGCAAGCACGCTTCCTACCTTTGTGTGTGTGTGTGTGTGTGTGTGTGCATGCGTGCGGGGAAACCAGGGAAGCCAGACTCCACGTGCAGCCCGGCAGAACTAAGGGCTGCTGGGAGCTGAGGGTGGGGCTTCACTTCCAGGAGGAAGCAACCCCCCGCCCTAACTTCCCTTCCTCCCGGTCCCAACCCAGCCGCTGAACATAGTTTCAGAGTGGGGTGGGAGGAGCAATGGTGGCTGGAACCAGTTGCCCCCGGGGGGGGGGCTGAGCACCTTCCTGAAAATTTCGGGGGGGGGGACCTGCCGCCCCGCAGCCCCCACAAACGTTACGCCTATGCCTGCTAGATTACAATCCATTCCAACAGGTAATAAACTTACACACCATCAAATGTGTTATCAGGAGCCATGGGATTCTGTGGTGAAGTCACTAGCATTCACTGGATGAAGTGGTCTGATGCTATGATGCGTCAAACCAACAAAGAAATAAGGGGAACTAACTGAGAGAGATCCATCTGAAGACAGGAAGGAAGTGATTAACAAATACTGAGGCGGGGCGAGGCTAAAAAAGGAAGCATACTATCCACCCTGCCAGTTAAGATCTGTCTCTCAAGCCCTGTTCTCTGTGCTCCTGCCTTCAGAGGTGAGGCAGATGGTGACTAAAAACAGAGCATTTTCTGTGCTGGCACCTTGCGTTTGAAATGCTCTCTCCCTTGAGGTTCACCTGCCACCTTTTAGGTATCTGGCTAAAATACATCTTTTTAACCCACGCTTTTAATTAGGGGGTTATTTTATCAGCTTTTTAACTTTCTCCTTCTGTTTTATGGACAGTTTTTATACTGCTTATGTCTAATGGCTTGTTTCTTAAAAGCTTTGTTCTTAATACTGTGGTTTTAATTGTAAGCCGTTTCAAGCAGAACTCTGAAGAGGCGGCACAGAAATATTCTAAAAACAAAAATAAAGGCTCTGATAAGTCTACATCTCAGAAGTAGCAGCGGGGAAAGACGGAGTAGAAACAAAAGGCAGACTATAGGAATGAGAAAAAGAGGAG
>NW_015192892.1:0-1091 GCF_001447785.1 Gekko japonicus | reverse complement strand
GAAGCAGATGCTGTACCACTGAGCCAAGGTCCCATCACCACTCCTACGCATTGCTTCCTCTGTCCCAGGTGATGCAATCATGGGAGTAGCAGGCCTACAGGACAGTCACCTGATTAGGCTAGTTGCTCTTGTCCAGAGTTCTCAGTTGGCCCAGCCATACTGTCCACTGTCCTATAGGAACATCATCTGTGTAGATTTAGGCTTGTGATTGTAGCTGGATAAAGGGAAAGTTGCTGCTTCAAGTCAGGGAGAAGCCCACCCTTGACAGCTGGGTTTACGCCTCCAGTCAGATGAAGAATAAATGGGCTAACCATACCAGGCACTTTGTATCACAGTTGCCAAGTAAGGACGGAAAGCTTTTGGGAAATACCATGAACAAATTCTAAACAAAATATTCTTAAAAATAGGAGAAAACCTTGTGAGTGTTCAAACTATTGCAGCCATAGGTTGCCAGTTTGTTTTCTGGTCCAGTTCAAAGAGCTGGCATCAGAGAAGGCCTCAAAAGGTTTAAGACCAAAACTGTTGGAGAACCGCCTCCATTGATATAAGCCAGTCCGTAATCTAAGGTTGCCTGGTGGCTACATGCCCCTGTTGACGAGAATTCAAGTTGGTGGATAAGCATGGTGCGTGGAAGACATTGTGATTCCAGGCTGTGCAATTCCCTAGCCTATCAGGTATGTCATGCATCTTGAGATACCTCTTGGCCTTCTGGAGACTGTTTAACACTTTATTGTTCTATGCAGCCTTTGGTGGTTTAATTCCCTGACCTGCTGGCATTTTACTCTATTTAGTGATTTGTGGTTAAACTGAGGGGGGGGTGGAATCTTGTGGGACTTTTATTGAAGGCTTGAGGGTTCAAATGAATGACACGACACACAGATCTGCAGAAGCTCTCTCAACCAGACTGGCCCAGCAGCGTTTTATTTCACTCTTTTCTTTTCCCTCCCCCCGGCCCTGTATATGAAAAAGCTACAAGCAGAAGACTCTAAACTAGGATCACAGAATGTTCTTAACATAATGTTCTTTGTCCACAGCTCACCGTCTTATCTCTTCCCGACTCTGGCCAAGTTACTTCTATCAGTGGACTCAGC
>NW_015192891.1:0-1106 GCF_001447785.1 Gekko japonicus | reverse complement strand
GCAAATAGTGGGAAATTGAGCAGTGCAGCCGGGAGACCGAGGGCAGAACAACTGCTTTTGTGGAACCAGTCTGGGATTATGCCAGGGTTTATTTTAACATGTAGCTGGATAAATTTTGTACAATTGGGGGAACTGTGTAGCATTAGAACTAAGGTTTTGTACAGCTAGACATATCGGCTTTAATAAGGAGGTGGGTTGTTTCTTAAAAATAAAGAGATGACATAAAAGGAAGATAAAATAGAAGCCACCCTCCAGAGCAGGCATTTTCTCCAGGGGAGCTGATCTATGCAGTCTGGAGCTCAGTTCTAATCCCCGGCGATTCCCCGGGCCCCACCTGGAGGTTGAAAACGTGGCCAGGAGCTGGCCTCTGCCTCTCTTTGCCCAGGGCTCAGCCATGCTGGGCGCTGCTGCCTGCCTCCCCTCACACAGCGCTTGGCCAGGTGCTACCATCGGCCTCGCCTCGTGCAGGGCTCGCCTGGGCTGGGCACTGCCACCTGCCTTGCTTTTGCTTTGCTTTGCTTGGGGCTCTGCGGGGCACTGCTGTCTGCCTCGCCTCACTTCACAAGGGGCTTGGCCAGGCAACGTGCCAGCATTCGGCATGCCTCATACAGGGCATGAACAGGCTGGGTGCCACCACCTGTCTCACCTCACCTTGTGCAGGACTCAGCCTGGGTCCTGCCATCTGCTTTACCTTCCATGGGGCTTGGCTGGTGCCAGTGTCTCATGCAGGGATTGGCTGGGCACCGGTGTTTGCCTCTTGCAAGGGCTAGCCAGGGAACAGCATCCACCTTGCTGGGGCTGAGCCAAGCACTGGAACCCCCCCCCCCTTACCTCTCATGCAGCTGCCTCCCCTGCCCTGCCACAGGCTGCCCGTGTGCCTCCTCTCCTGCCTTGGTGTAGTGGCTAAGAGCGGCATGCAGGCAGCCAGCTTCTCGGGGACTATTCTGCGAAGATTCGTCTCCACTGCATGCAGGCACCTGAGCTTTGACGCCTAGCCTGTAGGTCTTTTCGGAGCCTTCTTCTGCGGCGTTCTAAAGGAGCTGGTGACCCTGGGGAAAGCGGGGCAGGTGGCTGATCTTTGACTGACAGAGCAGGGAGTTCTGTTA
>NW_015192890.1:0-1109 GCF_001447785.1 Gekko japonicus | reverse complement strand
CTTATGTTCTTATGTTCTTAAATATTTTATCCCCACAACTTTCTGCACATTAGGCTAAGAATCTATTACTGGCCCAAGGTCATCCAACAAACTTCCACAGCAACGAGGGGATTTGAACCTGGGTCTCCCATATTCTAGTCTAGTAGCACCTTAGAAACCAACACGATTTTCATGGTATAAGCTTTTGAAGTCAGTCCCTTTGTTGCCATGTTGGTTGTTGCCATCTCACCCATTCTTCAGGAATGCATTTATGGGCTGCAGTCCAAAGAAAAAAATTCTGGGAGTAAGCACCATTGAATACTATGGGAACTGCTCCAAGTAACTGCTTAGATTTGCTTTGGTCCCACAGTGTGCTAAGTTTAACTCAATGTTTAAAAACGGAGAATAGGGGAAAGAGCAGTGACTGATCCTAGTTGCTCTGGTTGATTCAGAAAAATAAAAAGGTTGTGCCATTTTTCTAAGGGTATTTACATTTCTCAACAGAAATAGGTATCGGGGGTGTGCTGGTCCTTTCTTAAGGACCAGATTCAAAGGGTTATTGTTGTAGACCAGTTATCACAAGTGTAGGAATTTTTCTGTGGGGTGCAAGGTGCAATTTATCTCCCATGCTATTGAATCTCTAGGTAAAGCCCATAGGAGAAATCATTTGTAGTTTTAGTACTGGATGCCATCAGTATGCTGATGATGACCAGCTCTAGATCTCTCTATCCAAATCACCTGGGTATGTGGTAGAGGTCTTGAGCTATTGCCTGATTGCTGTGGTTAAATGACTAAGAGTGAACAAATTGAAACTGAAACCTTGCAAGACTGAGGTAATGCTGGTTGGGAAGACTGAGGTCTTAAAAGATATTGTACTTCTCACTTTTGGTGGGGTTCAACTGATCACCTGAATCCATGTCACGGTAACATCAAGACTAGATTACTGTGATACACTCTCTATATATCTCCATTCAAAATCAACTCAGAAACTCCAGTTAGCACAGAATGCTGCAGTTTGGTTATTATCTGGAACTAGTTGGTGTGCATATCTTATATTCTAATAGCGAAATCAGGATGTCTTTGGATACTTAAACCTGGTGACTGAAAAGGACCCTAGGTTTGCAGGAAAA
>NW_015192889.1:0-1101 GCF_001447785.1 Gekko japonicus | reverse complement strand
ATTGTACCAGGCTGGGGAGGGGGGAGGCATTCCACACCACCAGGGTGCCCTGACTGAGAAGAAGGCCCCACTCCTTTGCTGCCGCCAGCCGACTCACCTTTGAGAAACCGGGGACACGAAGCAGATTGAACACTAGTCTCAATACGGCTCTGCCTTCCAGCAAAAGATCTGCAGGAATACCTGGCGAAGCAACAAGTAGGGGGACGTGGCTTCCTGGAAGAGCATCCACGTGGCAAGCAGAAGGCCCCAGGTTCAATCCCCAGCTGCATCTCCAGTGGAAAGGGCCAGGCAGGAGGTGGTGTGATTGTGAATGAGCCCTCTCCGCCTGAGACTCTGGAGAGCCACTGCCCGGCTGCGTGGGCAGGGCGAGCCCTGATGGTCTGATTCAGCAGAAGGCAGGTTCCTGTGTCCTGCTATTTGTGAACTGTAGCCAACATTAGACTTAAAGCAAATTTCATACCTGTCAGGGTCTCTAGGCAGGTCACGCCACACAAAGGCTTCTTTAGAAGATAAGTGTTTATTGGTAGTCCAGTACTAAAGATTACGTATACAGCTTGTGTCAGGAATAGCCTGTACTATAGGGGCTTCTGACTTTATAGGGGCTTCTGACTTATAGGAATATCAAACTCCACACACACACCCAAATAGCATAAGCCAATGATTATGTCTCACAGGCGCCTGCTGAAGCAAGCAGGCAAAGCCGTTAAGGTTCCCAGGCATCTAATTGCAGCTGGAAACAGCAAGGTCAAAACAGCTATAGCGTTCAGTAGCTGGGCAGGGAAGCGCTGGGAACGAGGAGGAGAATATCACCCCCACATACCAATGCTATGAGAGGGCTACCTGACAATACCACACCTTTCTCCCCAATAGCCATCCAAAGTGGACGACATCCTTCTTTTCTCCATTTTCTTCTTAATAGCAGCCTTCTGAGGGAGGAGGCTCCGTTGAGGGTGTGTGACTGACCTAAGCGCTCCCCCCCCCTGCCGCCTCTAAGCTAGCTGCCACGCCCAAGTGGGCATTCAGAGGCCCTGGGTCTCCGAGGTCCTAGTGCAACACTCTAAGCACCGCCGCCCCACACTGGCTCTGATGGCACCCGGAAGT
>NW_015192888.1:0-1159 GCF_001447785.1 Gekko japonicus | reverse complement strand
AGGTCGTATTTTGGCTCCTTCCAAAGAGGTGGGGCACACATGAAACCTTCAAAATTCTCTGCCACAGAGGATGTGTAGAGAGTCTGTCACTGAGTTAATGTTCGGCCACTGATATTCGGCAATAAACATCCAATGAGTTGTCAGTGGAAGGCAACGTCTGAGTGTCTCTGGCAGGTGACATGCAACAGAAGTCAACTTTTGACAGCATGTGAAATACCAGCGGTTGTTATCTGACAAGCATCCAAGAACTAACATGCAGTAGCAGACAGTATTAGTTACTACCAGACAGCTAGCTTACAAAGAATTGGATGCATTTTAATTTAACTTCATTGATTCATTTTGCGCGCAGTGACTTTTCAGTACTCAGCCCCAGATCTACCCTTCAGAACTGTTTTTCAGCTCTATTTGGGAGTCTGCTTGGAAGCCATGGGTTGGTATCCAATGGAGTGTTTCCAAGGGTTAGAAGGATTACCTCTTCCGGAGAGCCAGTTTGGTGTAGTGGTTAGGAGTGACAAACTCTAATCTGGGAGAACGGGGTTTGATCCCCCACTCTTCCACGTGCAGCTGCTGGTGTGACATTGGGTCAGACAAAAGATCTTTCAGAACTATTCTCTCAAGGACAGTTCTCAAGAGTGCTCTCTGAGCCCCACCTACTTCACAGGGTGTCTGTTGTGGGGAGACATTAGCAATAAACTTCTTTTTGTGACAGCCATCAGCCTAGCTAGTTTGCTATGCCCCTGCCCTTGCTTGCTCTCCCCACCACCCCACAGAACACAGCTACAAGCTTCCTGGTTTGGGAAACTTTCAATCAACCTCCAATTTTCTTATTTTCTTTTTTTGAAACTCCCGAAGGGATATTTTTTTATTTTGCATTACACTACAGACTACAAAGAAAATTAGGAAGGGGAGCTACAACTAGGGATAAAGGAAAGATAACCACACTAAACTAAAAACCCAAGAGGAGGAGATCTTATTTCTATTAGTGTAAATGTTAGTACCACAAGTGTTAGTATCACAATATACTTGTAGAGTTCCTGCTCATCTTCCACGTTTCTATGTTATTATGTTAGTTGTTATGAGATAACTTTTTGATCATCTTCGTGTTCTTTGCTTCAAAACGCCAGTTTCTTAGTACTTCTGCCTTTACTTCGGCTTTCTG
>NW_015192887.1:0-1126 GCF_001447785.1 Gekko japonicus | reverse complement strand
GTCCTGTGAAGCCCCAAAAGAATGTTTTTGTTCTTTTGGTTAAACTATACTGGTACTATGACTGTCTGCAGTGTTGAAAAATAAGCATGGGCACTTTAAAACATTTTCAGAAAGGTTATGACCACTGTAAATTACAGGAGTTTAATATAGATGGAGCCCCAAGGGAATGTTTATTCCATGAAGTGTGTCTTGGTACAAGGATGATAAAACACACGGGCACTTTAAGGAAAGGTGTTTTTGACACAGCTGCTCCTGATTATGAGGCTTGGAACGAAAGAAAGAGACGGAGCAAACCCCCAGATTTGCGGCCACCTGATAGAACTTGAGAGTTATGCTATCCTAGATAGGTTATTATGTTCGCTGCAAGGGGTAAGTGAGCTTTTTTAATAATTTTAATCATCATGAATAGGGATGAATGAAATTCTATCGATGTATTAATATTTTTGTTTATTTCCGTTCCGATGGGACCCTAGCAAATATGCTGCTATCTTAAGAGTTTTGTGCTCACAAAGAGAAATGAGTGCACCTTACGTCCTTTATATACATCACGGTCCTTGAAAAAGATTGTCTTCGAAACGGGTAAATGACTAGAGTCCCCTGGGGCTAGTGATTGTGAAACTGACAAGGTGCTGTCTGAATATGTGAACAGAACGTAAACCTCCACTTTGATGTATTGTTTGGGTGAAACCTGTTTGTGATCATATTTGACACCAATATTTATATAACAGTATAGACAATTTAAAAATAAAATAAAATAAAGAGCGCAAAATTGATCTACCTTAAAGATACATCTATTGTACACAGTGCGAGGTACTTTTGCATGCCCACCTGGAGGGGGGCAGCCCTACCTGTCAATGACAACTCACATGGTGTCATAGTTGGAGCATCAGACTAGAATCCAGGAAACAAGGGCTCCCATCTCCACTGTGTTCTGAAGCTTGCCAGGTGACTCTGGGCTGGTTATTCTCTCTCAGCCCGGCCCACCTCGCAGGGCTCACGTGAGGATAAAACAGGAAAGTGAGACTCCTCCGTGTCACCCGCAGGTCCTTGGAAGACAGATGGGATAAAAACGTCCCCAGCAGACAACCCATGCTCAGGTTTTAAGTTGAACTGTGTCTCTTTCTGA
>NW_015192886.1:0-1105 GCF_001447785.1 Gekko japonicus | reverse complement strand
CCTTCCGGTCATGGACTCTCAGCTACTTTAGCTTTTTAAAGTTTCTCCTTCTCCGTCCTCTTCCCTGCCATCTTTATGAGTTGTTTATTTTCGCAAAGATTAGCAAAATCTCTGAATATGCGCTCAAATGCTCATACACGCCTTGGTAAGTCTTTCCCAACAGGTTTCGTTGCTTTTGTTTCCACTCCCACCCCCGGTCTCGCTTTTAAGTATATGCGCATGGGAGGGGGCCCTCCCCCACTCACTTTACTTTCTAGTCCGTGGGGTAGGGAGCTTTCTTTTTGAATTGCAAATACGCCTTAATCCGACTCACAGTTCATCTTCGGTCATACAACCTTGTTTAGCCTCCGTTTTAACCGTTCAATCTCCAGCACTTGCCCTGGTCAGCGTCGCTTCTTCCATTCGGACACTCAGCAGGAGGACCATCGGGACGGAGAAGCGCCTCGATTCCCCAGCATTGCGCTGGCGAAGAGGCGACCTCTCAAAAGTCCCCTGGCTAGGAGCCTTTCAGACAGGCTCCGTGGGAGGTAGCGATTCCTCGCCTCCCCTCCTTTCTGCTGGTGCACAGCTTTCACCCCCCGGGAGGTCCGGGAGGTGAGTCCGCTCAGCGCACCGCCGTAGACCGGAAATCCTAGATCCCCTTTTTGTCAGATCCGGCCTTCATAACAAATGAATTCGACCCCTTTTTTCCTGTGGCTTGCTCCCCTCACTCCCACCAAAGAAGCATGTGTGTGTGTTTATAGATCTGAGGTCCTTCAGGTCAAACTGGTTCATCCCATTAAAAATGTTACCCCCGTCTTCACCCCAGGTGAGATTTCTGTCCTGTAAGGGCAGCGATTCCCTTCCTGAAATTAGAATCAACCTGTATATAGCTACCTCTGGTATCTATGGTCTGGTGCACTGATTAACATGTGCATAATCTCCCCAGTCACCACAAATCCCTGCCTCTCTAAAAGAGGTGGAAAGAAAGTGGGGATCCGGCACATGACACATTCATTGGGTCGTATATTACTCCCTGTCGATGATGGGGAGGCCAGAACGCTCCAGAACCACAACCTCATGCTATTATTGGGCTGGTCAACATCAGTGTTCCCTCTAAGCTGAG
>NW_015192885.1:0-1115 GCF_001447785.1 Gekko japonicus | reverse complement strand
TACTCGGAGTATGGCATCTGGACAGGTGCAAAATCTTGGCTTCAGGAAACTTCATGGTAGTGTTGATGAAGCTGGCCATTCTATTGAAAACCAAATGTCCATTTGGCAGGAAATGCCAATGCAGGAACAAAGCACTGATGGGTAGTACGTGACTACAACTGTTTCTGCAATGGGGGCTGTCTCTTCTCAAGCTCTTGTTTTCTCATTGCTCACAATAATGGAGGTGTGTGCTTCTTCACCAGACTGGGTAACTGTGTAGCTGAAACCTTATTCACGTGTAAGGCTTGTGCAGGCACCTTCTATGTGTTACATCACAACAGGTGACTTAGTGTACAGTTCTTCTGAGCCTCTGTGTGTGTGTGCACAGTCCATTGTGTGTGTAGCGATAAATACAGTCCATAAAGCAAATATGAATCTCATTCTCTAACACCCTGGTGAACCAGCTGATCCAGCAAGTCTGTCCTTCCAGGTCTCAGGTTAAGGAGGCTGGGTGGTGATAGCACCCAGCTATACGGCCAGCAGGTGCTGGTGCTCCAGAGGATGCACTGTATTCTGGCCAGGATCCTGTTGTCAAAGCACTGCTCTACATCCACAGAGGCATTGTGTGCAGCCAGTCTGGCACTTTTTCTTCTTCAGCCGGGGCCTTCTGCTACTGCTGTTTCTGCAGAGTTGGAGGGGGTTTCAAGGGTGCTATGGTGTAAAGGGGAAGTTTGGTGACTATTTCAGGGGCTGTTGGTGAGAACATCCTATGCAGGCTCTGGCAGGGCAGCCTCTGGCACTGCTGGACTATTGTTAGCACCTGCCTCATGGGTGCCAGGCCCTTCCTGATCCTCCTAGTCCTCCTCAGCCACTGGCCTTGGGTGGCCGTTGTTCCCGGGGCCCCTCCCCCGAAGACTCTGAGTCCGGGCCAGTGAGCTGGTCGGGGGGGGGGGGTCATGGCAAAACCTTTTTCTGCCCCTGTTGTCCTTTCCCTCAGAACTAGTTTGTATTCTGGAGTCATCCATTGCCACAACGCTTCTTTGAAACTGGTTGACCTTGTCCCCCTTGCCAAAACCATTCCGTGGCATAATTACAAGATTAGAGCCCTGCACCCAATAATATTATGTAAAGCTGTT
>NW_015192884.1:0-1138 GCF_001447785.1 Gekko japonicus | reverse complement strand
GCCTCTTCTTATTTTCTTAATGAGGGAAGCACCCAGTGGCATTGCCAAAATATGAAAGCTTCTTAATTCCATTGAACCCTTTGCCAGGCAAACTGAGGCCCCGGTCACATGGAGCATTTGCCCCGCTGAAGGCACGGGAGTCCCGCAGAGTATTCGGGCACTATCAAACGGGAACATCTGGGAGGCGTAGCACTCCCGTGGCGAACCCGTAGCAAGCCACCGAAGCCATGTGGTAAAAAACCACCTCACCGTATGTAGTGGCAAATGCTTTGCCACGGGCCATCTATGGGTGCCTCCCATCGTGTGACCGCGCCAGCGCGCGGCTTCCTCCCCCGTCATCCTCTTTGCTGCAGGGAAGCCACCATCACGTCTGATCGCATAATGGCGCATCAGACTGTGATGGCGCAAATAGCCGTGCTTCCCCCACGCGTTTTACGGCATGTCTGACCGGGGCCTAAGTATTGTAAATGTCCCTTCCTGTCCCTTCCCGCTAGATTCTGTTTCTTGAAGTGACAGTGTGACGCAATTCTGGTAACTGCCTTTTCTGTATGTGACCTTCGTCTAATGATCTTATCAGCATCGGGGGCACCACAGTGTGTGCCTTTTCCGTGCCACGGAAAACAAAACATGAGCCCAAGGCCCCGTCCCACATAATCAATGCGAATATGGCCAGTTTCTCCCAGATGTCCTTGGTATATTGATGCTAACGGAAGGCATTTGCTGCAGTGACTCACACATTGCTGAGAGAACGTTGCAGGGACTCAATGCCTGCTGCACCAATAAAGCTTTCATAATTTTGTTTTCTTTATCTACATAGCCCGCTGTTCTGCCCTCCCAAGGGCCACCAAGATGACTAAATCATTTGCCACATTGACACCCACTCACCCAGCCTCAACAGATTCCTCTGGAATGCCTCACAGTCCTCCCTGGTTCTCAGTGACTGTCAGGATCCCCCTGGGCCGTCGGTGGTGCGCCCCCGGTGGCCGTGGTGGGGGAGACAGACGGGATGCCTGAGGGGTGCGAGATGGACAAGCGGGGGAGAGGTGGCCTCAGATTGGCAGGGTGCGGAGTTATATGCACCCCGTAGTGCCCCTCTGCACACACGTTGCGACGATGCCCTTCTCCTCTCTCTCTGCTC
>NW_015192883.1:0-1123 GCF_001447785.1 Gekko japonicus | reverse complement strand
AAATAAATAAATAAATAAACTTTTGGGTTATGACACCTCCACCTCTCTTCTCTGCCTGCTGGGGCACCACCGCTTTCTCTCTCAGGCTTTGCTTCCACCATCAGCTGTCCTCCTCCCCAACCTGCCCGTCCGGCCCATTTTTATAGCATGCCTGCTCCCCTCCCCCTCCCACCTGGCTCTTCTCCCTCAATGCCCGCCCCCCTATATCACGCCCAGTGCCGAGTCGGGTGCAGGAATGGGAGGCTCCATCACCGTCTCCTTGGGGCTGATCCTTGCATCCTCTCTGGGTGGCGCCTCTCCAGTTGTCCCCACATTGAGCCGGGTAGCCAAACACACAATGCCAGGTCGGCTGCTCTGCAGCCCCCGCCCTCCTTTGTCGGCCAATGGGGTGTGCTCCAGCACCTTCCAGGTAGGTGGGGCATCATTTCTGGGTCTCACTCAGCTCCCCCTTCTTGTCAGTTGTTGTGTTCCTTTCCTTGGGCCTGTCTTGGGGCTTGCCGGTGAGGCCAGGCTTGGCCGAGGTAGGTCGGGGCTGTTTCGGGGGTCTTGCGTTTCTGCTTGCCAGGGGATTGCCCTCTTCCTCAGCTGGCCTCTTCTGGGGCCAGCTGGACATCTTCGGGCCTATCCCGGGAGGGGGTTCTCCCCACCGGGAGCAGTCAGGGTTTGACCTGGCCTCAACAGTTTGCAAATTCATTCGGGCATATAGTCCTATGACATTCACCTTTTTACTTTCTGACAGGGATCCAAAAAGAACTCTAGCAGTTGCAAAAAAAATTATTCCTTTTTTCTATTGGGTGATAAGTGATTAACAACAACTATCCACTGCTCAAGATCGATGTATCATAGAGCTTTTATGGGATAAAAGGAAAGAATCCCCACCTGAGCAGCTGGGTCTGACAATGGGGGAAGCATCGGGAAGTGGCCAGTCATGGCCAGGCTGTTCAGTCTTCCAGGAGAAGAAAGAGACCCCACAGGAGCCGGTGTCTCCATCTCCTCCGGCCTCTCCCAAACCAGCAGAACGTAGGAGGAGGACAGTGCGCTTGACAGCTCTAGAGAGAAGACTAAGCCTTCACCTAATTGCTCAGCAATGATCCGTGTTAATTCCTGGAGTGGAGTCTTTACA
>NW_015192882.1:0-1153 GCF_001447785.1 Gekko japonicus | reverse complement strand
AAGTGTGTGTGAAGAGTGACTTGACTGGGGCACTGACAATATCCCCCCGGTTGACTTTTTGGTATAAACTCCCTGGATGGTGGATGGAGAATGGCACGGGAGATAGATGCCGTATTCTCCCCTCCCTGCTTTTAACATCAGTTCAGGTGGGTAGCTGTGCTGGTGTTCCCTTCAACAGAAGAACAAGAGTCGAGTCCAGCAGCACCTGAGAGTCCAATAAGATCTCCAGGGTACAGTTTTTGGAGACTTGAAGCTTGCTTGGTCAGGTTATCTGAGGAAGAGAGTTTTGCCTCTTGGAAGCTTCTACCCTGGACATCTCATTGGTCTTGAAGGTGCTCTTGGACTCAAGCTTGGCTTTTAATCAGTGCTCCCTCTAAGCTGTGGAGTCCTGTGAGCAAAAATTCTACCTTGTGAGCCACTGGCATTAAAGTTGTGAGCCAGCGATTTGGCTGCTGCATAAATCAGTTTGCTCTGGAGCCCTCCTTCCTGAGCGGAGACAACAATCTGTGAACCGGAGGCTAAAAAACTGTGAGCTGGCTCACACTAACTCAGCTTAGAGGGAACACTGCTTTTAATACGTATTTTTGAATGGAAAGAGGATGGCAACCCGCATTCATAAGCACGGAAGAGAGGGCCTAATCTTTATTGCAGATTAATTAATCTAGAAGAACAGTATGTTTAGGGCCGCTGGTATTCTCCACTTTGTACCCTGACCATTTCAGCTTTAATTTGGACCAAAAAATGTAGCAAGTTTCTAGTCCACATTCCAAATGAAGAGAACATGTGTCCGGGAAAAAACCTCTAGTGGCCCAGGAAGAGATTGTTTCAGTGCTATGCCTAGGTCTTTGCTCTTTCAGCACGGGTAGCCTCTGCCTTCCCACCTCCCCAGCCGTATCCTCGATACCCTTTTCTTCTTTCTGCTACTACCGAACAAAAATTCCAGACGCATCGAATCCAAGGATCTCAGAAACCAAAATGAATTATGCAAAACTATTGGATTTGCATCCTTTTATTTTGCATGCTGGATGGCAAAGGTTGGTGAAGCGTCGCCACGCCCTACCTTCCGAGCTAGGAAAGGGGATATTTTCAAACCCACATCCCCCCCCCAATTTTTTTTAAAAAATTAAAGACAAACATTCCAGCTGGCTGATCA
>NW_015192881.1:0-1128 GCF_001447785.1 Gekko japonicus | reverse complement strand
AAGGTTTATTCAAGGTATGAACTTTTGTTACACACAGACTTTATCAAGTGCATCCTTCTGCTATCTCGAGATGTTGTCCGGCAGTCCATGTCACTAGCCATGGCCTCTGTGGACAATTTCAACCCACCTCCCTGTAGAAAAGCAACAGCTTCTGTGAGTTTATCGACCTCCATCTGGGCCCTGGATTTCTCCAAGTATTACAACCGATCTCCGGACTATAGAGCTCACTTGTCCTGGAAGAGACGGCAGATCTGGAGGGAAGACTCTATGGTATCACATCCCTGCCGAACTCCTTCCCTTCTGTCCTCCCTAGTCACCACCTTCAAATCCAGGAATTTCCCAAGCAGGAGTCAGTTAACACTACATTTACCCTACAAATGTTGTAAAGTAGCATAAAAGAATCAACGGAATGAAAAATTTGTCAAAGGAAACAGTCACAATCATGTGTGTGTCAGTTCTATGTCTATATGTAGATGTTCATCTCCGAACAATGGGCAAAATTTCCTCTAGTATAGGGAAAAGGACCACTTAGGGCTACCAAGTACTTACCGCAAATTGGCAGGGGACGTATAGTTCTTGGCGGGAACATTCCCACTAGGGTTGCCAACCCCCCCCCCCCGGTTTGCCGGGGTCCCCTGTTTTTGAGCCAGGCGACGCTCTGGCAACTGGGCTGAAAACTCTATGGTACCATCAAGTTTCCAGCCCCATTGCCAGAGCGTCGCCCTGGCTACGTGCCCAGCGTGCTTACATCACGTCTGGGTGACAGGATAGTGCGACGCGGCCGTGTTTGTTACACGCAAGAATGTTCCGGCGGAGAAGCATGTGTCCCCCGCCGATTCATAGGTAGGTACTTGATAACCCTAGGACCACTGCTTAATTTCTATATGTGTATGTAAAGTGCTGTCAAGTCACAGCTGACATAGTGACCCCAGCAAGCGGCCTTCAAGGAAAGTGGGGAGCACAGTTGATTTGCCATTTCCTTCCACTGCAAAGTCTTCCTTGGTGGTCTCCCTTCCAAGTACTGACCCTGCTTAGCTTCTGAAATCTGATGACATCAGGCTATACCATACCACCTTCCCTCCTGAATGTCACGAGCCAACCAGGGCTCAGTGACAGCGAGGACTCCTC
>NW_015192880.1:0-1132 GCF_001447785.1 Gekko japonicus | reverse complement strand
AATAAAATTCTGATTTATTCTATTAAAGGATATATTAACATATTGCTGTCATGCCATTGAGTCATACTGTTTTTTTTAAAAAACATACATCCACTTCCCCCTTTTTAATAAAGATCGGTACCACCGAACAGCACCGGGCTCCCCTTGGTATGCACAACCACCTCACACTGTGTTTTTGCATCTACTGCTACACCACGATGAAGGCGGGAGTGCCCAGACAATGTCTTGAGGTGAGGAACTAGTTAACCATTAAATCTACTACATATAGTCACATACACCTTTAAAAATACTTTTAGCAGATGTGATGCCTTCAACCGCATCACGCAGAGGCCAAGATAATATGTGATATAGGACTAGCACGACTGATTTCTGGCACTGGTCTAGCGAACCGTGTAAGCATTATCTTGTAAGCAGATGAGCGGAACTACTTGAACCTGCAAGACATGCTTTGCTGACAAGATCAGGCCCAAATTTCCTACTATGATGGTTATGAATGCTGTCTTTTTTTAACACAGAGAGTATTTACAGAAAGAACGTCTCTGCAATATTTCTTATGTACAATACCTCTAAGAAGGCGGCTTTGACCTGTGGTGTCAGCCTTACCGCTTGTCTGGTTCTGAGCCTCCTGGGCTTGAGGCACCCTGTTCTGTTCTCACCGGACTGAGGCGTGTTAAACGGGAGGCTTTTGGGGGGGGTCTTCTGTGGAACTGCTTCAGGGAGTAGCTCGCTACAGAGCGGCACATTAGGATGAGCCTCTAGGCAGCCCGCTGGACAAGCAGCGCGAGCCGTCAGCAGGGACTTCGGTGGAGGGCTTCCTGCAGAGAGGCGGCCCTGGTGCTCAGCATGGGAGCTAACTCCCTCGCTCAGTCCGGCAGCCCTTCAGTGCACTGGACGTGTACAAACGTGCATATGGGACAGAGACTTTATACTCATCCTAAAACATATTAGCTGAAAGAAAAAACAAGATCGATCAAACGAAAGTAAACTTCAGAATAGTCTGGGCGGAATTTTATATTCTCTTGTGTAAAAAACGTCACAGGCAGTTGAAACCTCCAGGAGGACGGTTTGGCCCCAGAACAAGTTAGGACTCTGAACGGCACACAAAAGCAGTGTAAAAAATTCTTTTGTCCTC
>NW_015192879.1:0-1204 GCF_001447785.1 Gekko japonicus | reverse complement strand
CTTTTTCTATGAAATGACCCCTGGGTGTGTGTGATGGTTTCTGGGGGTTACATGGACAAGGTAGGGGTACCACTGATCCCTCATGGCAACTGGTGGGGAATGGGGGATGTTGGGGGATTCCAATGTCTAGGAAATTGCCTGGGGCCCCCAAGAATGTTCAATAGGCTGGGTTGAGACTGGCGAGAGAGATTTTACAGGGAGAGACAAACAAGACAGTGGCTTCACCTCAGAAACTATTTATTGTGTCTTGAAAACCATAATGCAGAAACCTTCAAACATAGAACATTCTAGTATGCAGCATACCTAAATAGAGTGCACTGTAGTTCTATAGAGGAACTACAAGACCCATATAGAGTTGGCCCAGAACAACACTGAACATAGAGATCGCCACCAATAGCTGTCAATTTAGGCTTGTGATGAACGTCTGACGAACTTGACAAATCTCAACCCCTCATACACAGCAGGCATGAACTTTGCTTGTAGTTACTGTAGTATCTGTGAGGGCAAGAAGCCCCAGACTACTATGGTGCCTCTCTAAGTGGCAATCTGTATATTATCAGCGGTTCGGGAATCTCTAGACGTGTACCATGTCAAGGATATCTAAGGAGGCTGGTAATCTATGTTTAGGCTTAGAGACTGGTACCATGAGCTCGGTAAAATATAAACTGTTTTCTAGGACAGAGTGCATCAGAGAATTCAGTCTTGCTTGGAAAAATACAGCACTTAGCCAGACTGCAAAGCCTTACAGGATGCTAAGCCAAAGAACCAATAGACTGGAGGCCAGAGCTAATTCCACATGGCTAAGAGAGAACAGGACCCAGTCTTACTTAACAATGAATTCCCCAACGGGGGATTTACCTGGAAAAAGAGAAAGATCCAGGTCTCATTGCCAGCATCGCACAGGAAGTGATGTCATCACACCACCAATGTCCACGCGATGCTCTGGTACTTGGACAAAAACTCTATGGTAAAACTGGCTTCTTCCATAGAGATTTTGCCCAAATACCAGAGCGTCACCTGGATGTCACTTCTGGTGTGATGCCTGGGCCTTTCACTTTCTCCAGGTAAGTCCCCCCGCTGTCCAGCTGATCAGCAGCTGGGAGGCAGAACCTGGAGGCAGGAGACCCCCACCTCCACTGAGGTGTGTGGCAACCCTAGTCCAGGATGTGTTTTTGAAAAAACAATTTTATTTGGATATAACATC
>NW_015192878.1:0-1127 GCF_001447785.1 Gekko japonicus | reverse complement strand
TAGCTGAGGGTGATACACAAGAACTTGAGGTGAAAAGAAAACAGTATGAAAGCTTGACCGGCCTAAGCGGGAGGGATACTGAACATGACCACAGTCCAGAACATGGCCACAGCTAGCTCTGTTCTCTCCAGCAGAGATCTGGGCTGGTGTTTTATCAAATCACAGACTCAGTTCTCGTGCCCTGTATAGCGAAGTACTTTTGAAAGCAGCTATTATCATTTTCTTGCCCACTCACTCTGGAATCCGGTGGCAGAACTCTTCCATCTAACTGGCAGGTCAGAGAATCCTGCATAAAAGGAAAGTAGACCGTCATTTGCTTAGGCGTTCTTCCCCATTATCCTCACGCTGCTCAAAGCTGGACTAACATTCTTCAACTGGGTCAGTGCCAGCAATGTTCCAGAAGGCTGTAAACAGCCAAATGTGGAGTCCTTTCATCTCATTTATAAAATTATGGTCCTTTCTGAAGCAGAAGGAGTGGCCGATGTTTCAGAGGGAAACAAAAGGCTCCCTTTATAAATAGATTTCCCCCCTTGAATATCTCTGTCCAACTCTATCATTTCATCCCACATGGTCTGCGTGAAAAGGGAGCCTGGCAGGTTTTCTCCATCCATTCTTTACAGAGTTAGTCATTGCTCTGTGATGGGTCTCCCCGCTGTTTCTGGCAGCACACCCATACTGCCCTTTATTTGGAAGTGAACTCTGGATGGTGACTTAGTTCAATAGAGGAAGCGCTGTTGTTAGGTCTAGGGATGCCAGCCTCCTGGAACTACAGCTAATCTCCAGACTAATATCCTGTATTCTGCGGGGGGTTAAACTAGATGACCCTGGAGATCCCTGCCAACTCTATGATTCTATGACTACAGAAGTCAGTTCCCCTGGAGAAAATGGATGCTTTGGAGGGTGGGATCTATGACCTTGTATGCCACTGAGGTCCTCCCCAGGCTCCACCCCCAAATGGCAAGGAGTTTCCCAACCTAGATCTGGCGACCCTAGCCCATCCCCCATAGGTTGCCAGGGGGGGCCTGGCAACTCTAAATTCATCTCGAGACCCTGAAAAGATGCTATCTTCACCTCCAACCTGTCTTAACTGGATGTTTTACTCAACATCCAGCATATTTATTTATTTA
>NW_015192877.1:0-1296 GCF_001447785.1 Gekko japonicus | reverse complement strand
GCCGCTCTGGCACATTCCCCCAGAAAAAAAGCTCCGGAACAAACAGATGTTAAAGGGATAGCTACAGAGACCAGGGGGAAAGTTGGCATCCCTCGTTCCAACCTGTCCCTCTATGGATGATGGGATATCGGCAGATGTGCTGCTTGGCTCAGTGCTACTCCCCCCAACCCCGGACCCCTCCCCTTGTCTCTCCTTGCCCCCTGGGCCGTTCTTCTATGTGTTGGTTGTTTTTGGAGTCTGTCTGCGTAGTCTTACGTTCCCGAGGATCAATAAAGCGACCGTGCCAGTGTCCGTCTCCTCTCCCCCTCGCCCCCTTTCTCTGTAATCAATAAAAAGGATCTGTCAATAACCATGCCTACGCAATTGTATATCTACTGAATGATAGTGAAGGATGCCTACGCAGACTCTTTCTTGGTGCTCGTGCCAGGACTCCAGGAGCATTTAACATTTTACAGGGACAGTCAAATTACAGTTTGGGCAGTAATTGATGCGAAAGACCTCCGCCTGAGACCCTGGAGAGTTGCTGCCAGTCAGAAGAGACGATACTGACCTTGATGGACCCGATTCTGATGGGTCTGATGCAGTGTCAGGCACCTTCATGTGTTCATGCTTCCATTGCACAGTGTGTGAGATGCATTATGACAATCCGAGACTTAATCCCTGGTACTGTCTAATAAGAGGAGGCCATTTTAGGAAGGAAGCCGCGGCGCTCGGTTTGCAAGACCTGAGCGAGGCTGTTAATGAGAGGATGTTTTGGAGATCATTCATTCAGAGGGTCAACATAAGTCAGAAGAGACTTGACAGCACTTAACACACACACACACACACACACACATTTTGTAGGGCCTGGAATGTTGAGCTAGACAGAGTGTAAGAACATAAGAATATAAAGGAACCCATGTTGGATCCGGACAGTGGCCCATCCAGTCCAACACTCTGTGTCACACAGTGGCCAAAACCCAGGTGCCATCAGGAGGTTCACCAGTGGGGCCAGAACTCCAGAAACCCTCCCACTGTGCCCCCCCAAGCACCAAGAAGACAGAGCACCACTGCCACAGACATAAGAAAATCAGAGAAGCCCTAGCTAATGTAACTTCTGGCTAATAGCCACTCATGGACCTCTGCTCCATATAAGAAAATAAGAGAAGCCATGTTGTGTCAGGCCAGTGGCTCCTCCAGTCCAACACTCTGTCACACAGTGGCCAAACCCAGGGGCCATCAGGAGGTCCACCAGTGGGGCCAGAAGTCCAGAAGCCCTCCTACTGTGGGCCCCCAAAGCACCAAGAAGACAGAGCA
>NW_015192876.1:0-1077 GCF_001447785.1 Gekko japonicus | reverse complement strand
TATGTTCATGGGAATCCCCCATCCCCAGACCAACATTTCAGGGTGAATGTTGGGCTGTAGTGAGAAGGGGAGCTAGAAAGTTGTAATTTTCAGTGAAATCCAAACCTACCTCAAAAAAAATGGTCAGGTTAAAGCTTTAACTCGAAACACAAGAGGGCTTAATACTTCTGCTCATTTCAAAACCCAATGAGTTAATTTGTTAAGCAAATAAATATTTTGGTAACAAATTTAAACTGGCATTCTGCTCATATTCCTGCTTGTTTTATGATGCCTTCCCTCCTACCGGGTGGCCAGTAAGAGGAAATCTGTTATGTTGCCAAGTTTGCCCTTGACCGATATGTGGGAGGGGAGTGGGGAGGGGTAAGCAGTTTTCACCCCTGTCTTTGCTAGCAGCACAAAAAGAATGAAATAAAAACACAAACTGCCCACCTACATAGTAGTGTTATAGTCAACTTTGTTGACAAAGTTTAGCTGAACCATCTGAACTCATCCAAGGATTTAATTTCGATTGCCTCTAAAAACTAGTTTACATTCATGGCTTGTCCATACAGTAATCCCTTGGCTGCATGACAAGCAAGAATGGGTGAGTCCCGGATGTCCCTGTCTTGTGTTGATAGGATGGTATGAAAGACACAAGTAGCCCCAGGCTATTTCTTTACATTGCTAAATATGGTGCAATTGTTATGCAGCTACTCTAGGTTGAGAAGTAGGTTTGGTCTACATTGTGTCTGCTCCCTCCATCTGAATAGACTGTTTTGTAGTCCTTGGTGTATCCAAAACTGTGCAGAGATGCCTGCTGAAGAGTCTGGAGATGTTGGGGAAAGGATTTGTTGAAATGTCATCCTTTCCAACGGTGTATCTTCCTATCTGAAAGTTACTCATTTCCATCCATATTTTTACTTCTCCTTTCTCCAGCGCGTGCAATTGCTGTACTTTCTCCTGCCGTTGTCTGTTCCTCTGGAGTCAATTAATTCATACTGAACATATGACGCTGACTTGTCTGTCAAGGCGACTGTTTGTCCGTCAAGGCCACTGTTGTCTACTAAGTCTGGCAGCTGCTCTGTCTCCAGGGTCTCA
>NW_015192875.1:0-1135 GCF_001447785.1 Gekko japonicus | reverse complement strand
GGGTGGGATGAGAAAAATGTTTTCTTTGTCAGATTGCAAATGCATGATTCAACAGCTGATGCAATCTTCTATGTAAATCAGGTATGATGTCTAGCAATAAATACATTTATTACCAAAGCAATTATATTGTAGTTTTCATTTTTAATCAACAATATAGTCAAGTCATACTGTGTCTTTTTAAAAATGGTGCTGATTTAAAATGCCCATTGTCTATGTTAATATTGCTACTTTGACATTGCACATCAAACTTCCTGTCAGTTTTAGAGCAGAAGTTTCCCAATGGAAAAACTGATGCAATCTAAAGAAAGACAATATGTCACTGGTTCCCAAAGTGGGTGGTACCATTCCCTGGGGGGGCAGTGCCATTACCCAGGGGGCACAAAGAGGCAACTGGGCAGTAGAGGGGTTCTGCAGGTGGGCTCCTTCAACCATGTTTTTCACTTATTTACAATTGACCAGATGATAGCCTAGATGCTGCTAAACGGCACTCCAAGTTTCTGCCTCTGCATAGCACTGAAATCTGGTGGAAACTGTTGGAATTTTTAGAAAGTATGCCACCAGAATTCTAGTCAGACCAGTACACCACATTTTGAGAAGCTGCTGTCACCACGTGTGTTTTTATCTCTTTTGTCATTTTAAGGTTTTTGCTGGTAAGTCCATAATAGTAGTAAGCGTAGTATTTATTTTGGTTACTGAAGTGCACTTTTTAGCTATTTAAAAGTGTTCTTTTGTCATAGCCTGAAAAATATAAATTTTTCTAGGTTATAATTGTGGGTTTAGCCCCCTAGTGGAGTTTGTGGGGAAATGTATTTTGGACTTGATTGGGAGTCATAGAAGAGTTCTGGGGGAAAAGAGGGGGTTAGAAGGACAAAAGGAAACAACCCACCTAGGTCTGAGGGCAGAGAACAGAGTGACCCAAAAAGGAACCTCAAGAGAGTTGCAGCTTCCAGAGATCTGCAGTAACACAAAAAGCCTGAGGAGCAGCAGCACCGCCAAGGCAGACAGACTATGAGAGACTTGCAGAAGGCCTCAGAGAGACAGTGAAAGACCTAATCACCTCTTTGGTTCCAACTGTAAGTTGTGTTGTCTAAGTTTAACTCTTACACATGTGTGTCCTGCTTTGATTCCCCATCCC
>NW_015192874.1:0-1143 GCF_001447785.1 Gekko japonicus | reverse complement strand
TCGTCCAGTAATTATCGTTTTTGGAAGGAATGTTTGAAATGTGTTTTAGAAGCCACTTCTTCTGGTTATGTGTTAGAACAAACCCCGCCCACCAATAATGCTGACCAGCTTAGGAAGTTTAAAGAGAAAGATGCTCACGCGAAGGCTTTAATCCTTGGTAATGTTGTAATGTGTGACAACCAACGACTATTAACATACCAAACGGCAAAAGAGATGATTTCTCATCTAGACAAAAGGTATGCGGCAAAGTCCAAGGCAAATAGCGTCTTTCTTAATCAACAACTGTTTAATTGCAAAATGCAAAAGGGAGACACAATGAGTGTGCATTTAAGTAAGATGATTAAGATCTATGATGAACTTAAATTCATACAAGACCCGCCCACGGAGAGCTCTATGGTTGCCGCTATTTTAAACTCATTGCCTGATAATTATGAAGTTCAGGTTGCCCATTTACGTGATGTGGAAAATTTGTCCGTAGACCATACGATTTCCTACCTGGAATCGGAGGGCCACCGGAGGGAACAATTTAATGTAACTGAAAGTGTGTCAGTGCTTAAGGTCAGCGATTCTCATCACAAAAGAAATGCAAATAAGGCCGTTAAGTGTTTTGTCTGTTCAAAGATCGGCCATCTTTCCAAAGACTGCTGGTTTAGACAATCACAGACAGATCAAAGAGATAAAGACATGCGGTCTCCCTCTACTTCTTCTGTAAGAGGAAACGCCAGAGGGCGTGGTAATGGGAAGCCAAACGGTCATCAGGGGCAGGGAAAACCCAGGCCTGTGTTTCTCTTGAGAGAGGCTGAGCCAGAAGCTGCAGATGAAAAGGGAGACAAATGTGTGAATGTGCTTGCTGTAACTGCTAATCATAAAGATGAATCTGATGATAAATCATTATGGATGCTGGACTCTGGAAGTACAGTCCATATTTGCAACAATGCTGAATATTTTGTTGACCTGAATAAAGATAAAAAGCCCAAACTACTTAAGGTGGATAATGAACCATTACAAGTCAATGGAACAGGAACAGTTTTGCTTAACGTGTTAAATTCTACTGGCCAGATTCAACAAATGACTTTGAATGATTGTGTATTTGTGCCTGGAGCAAGTACCTGTTTGATCTCCTCAAGGAGAATTATTGCTGCT
>NW_015192873.1:0-1136 GCF_001447785.1 Gekko japonicus | reverse complement strand
ATGGAATTTGCATAGTAAGAACAAAAGGCATTGATCAACGCCTAATTTATGCAATTTTTCCCAAAGAAGGGACCTATCAACGGAGTCAAAGGCTTTGCGAAGATCAATAAAGGCTGTATAGAGCTTCCCACCTGGATGGTGGATATATTTCTCAGCGAGGAAGGCTAAAGTGATACAATGATCCAGGGTAGTGGCAAGAGACATTCAAAGGTGGTTTGCCATTGCCTGGCTCTGTTGCAGCCTTGGCCTTCCCTGGGGGTCTCCCATCCAAATATTAACCAGGGCTGACCCTGCTTAGCTTCCAAGATCTGATGAGATCAAGCTACGCTAAGCCATCCAGGTCAGTTGCACATCTCTCACAGAATATTTGCCCACTGCAGGAGATTCTAGGGCAAATGCCATGAACTCAGTTCACACTGAGTTTTAACCAGATACAATCGGCATCACCGCAACTGCCTCTCTCGGTGAGCATTCTAAACCAACATGGGTACATAACCTTTGGCATACATGTTAAACAGTGTCATAGCAGAGCACTTTGCTCGGTGCAAAGGGTAAGTTCTCCACCCAAGCAGCTAAGGTGAGCCCCTGAGGGTTGGCATCACCACTCCTGGGGCTAGAAGCATTGGACAGGGCAACAGGCATGGCGTATCCCATTATTACCACCCAGACTCACTGCAAACCCCTAAGGCATCCTTTGGGTGCAGGGTGGTTGCAGCCTGTATGTCCCGCCAAGTACAACCTTCACCTTCCTCCCCTACTCTGCTCACTGGCACACGAATGACTGCACAGGTAGATGTTGCACTGCAGAGTGCCTAAAAGGTTGCTTAACCCTGACGTACTATTTCCCACTGCACTTGGGAAGGTTGGTGGCATTGGTCAAGCAATATTTCAAGGAAGTTTCCCCCCGGTTATTGAACTTTTCATTGAGGAACCTCTGACAGTCTACAGTTAAGCTCAGGGTTTCCCAGAACAGAGTTTGGGTGCCAGTTTTGCGTTATAATTATTTCTTTATAACCAAAGCTCAAATGTAACCCCGACCCAAATCCTTCCTATTGAAAAAAAAATGTTTTTTTTTCTCCTGTTGGTACAGTCATCAAAGCTATGAATTTTTTAGAAGGGTCAAAGGTTTATCCCTA
>NW_015192872.1:0-1154 GCF_001447785.1 Gekko japonicus | reverse complement strand
GCCAATTGGAAACCATTCTGTTTCGCCATCTTCTGTCCTAACAGTGGAAAGTGTACAGGCACCAGGTATTTCTGGCCACTGTGTGACAGAGTGTTGGACTGGATGGGCCATTGGCCTGATCCAACATTGGCTTCTCTTATGTTCTTATGTTGGTCATCAAAACAATCAGATGTTGTGGCACTCCCATTTCTTTTAAAACCAACCATATCTTTCCTTGATCCCCACAGTCAAAAGCGTTGATGCAATCTATGAACCACCCGCTGATTTTCTTCTGAAATTCTGTCCTCTGTGCTCGATTAGCCAATGAAAATTGTCAATATGATCTCAAGCTCCTTTTCCTTTTCTGAATCCGCCTGGAACATCTGGCATTTCTCTTTCAGTATATGGTCACAGTCCCTGTTATATAATGTTGAGCGTCACTTTTCTTGCATGAGGAATTAATGCAATGGTCCAATAGTTGCTACAGTCTTTGATGTCTCAGTGCTTTGAACTGGGAATGTAAACTAAGTGAGCGTTTCCAGTCTTGTTTTCCATCTTTATTAGCATATTCTTGTTAAGATTTTGATGGACTCCTTTTCTGTGGCTTGGAATAGCTCTACTGATATCCCGTCTGCTCCTGGTGATTTGTTTCTCCCAACTGTTCTCCGCGCAGCTTTACTTTCTAAAACTTCCTTCTTCTTCAAAGGAATCTGCCCTCCTTTTGTCCCATTTTTTAATCATCAGTGTCTTGTTCCCATCTTTTCTTAGATATTTCTATCTCTAGATAATTTGCTAGGTTGGGAAGAGAAGCCGACCGTGATTCTTTCCGCTGTGGTTGAAGCGTCTCTGATGGGTGGATGCGGGGGTGAGGCGTCTGGGAGTGGGGCAGGACCCGTTTCCTCAGCCTGTTCCATTCCTTCTCTACCCATGTCTTTTGCTGTTGTTTCAGATGTGGGGAGGATCCGTGAAGATGGAAGCGAAGTCCTCTGAGGCAGAAGGAGCTCCGTCAGAGGAAAGTCAGAGGGCCCAGGCCCAGGAGGATGCCCGAGATGCCCTGTCAAGTGGTAAGGGAGCCTCCTGCCTAGATGGGGTCGGGGGACCTAGTGCCATAGGGTGTAGTGATGGCTACTCCACTTGAAGGGGGAGTAGACTTTGGGGGATTTCACATTACCCAG
>NW_015192871.1:0-1224 GCF_001447785.1 Gekko japonicus | reverse complement strand
CCATTCTTTGTAAGGTGCACCCCATCCATAGCCAGCAGTCCTTCATGTTGAAGGTACAGACCATGATCCAGGAAGCCAAATCCCTCTCGACGGCACCATCTACGTAGCCAGCCACTCACCTCCAGTATCCTGTTCTCCCAGCTCCATGGCCTCAACAGGTAAAATGGAGGCGAACACCACCTGTGCCCCCAGATCGTTCACCTTCTTGCCCAGAGCCTCGTAGTCTTTGGAGATCCTTGTGCCAGAGGAAGGTGCTCCCATTAGCAGAACAAATCCATAGGATCTAACTCTGATATCTACAAGGGAATGAGGTGGCCAGGACTGGTAGAGCGGCAGCCACCAACAAGAAACAGATTGGGTGATGCTTTGGAAGGCATTTGTATGTATGTACACACACACACACAAGGAGCTGCGGTGTCTCAAGTGGTTAAGACGCTGAACTGCAGGCTGTGGAAGGTCGGTAGTTCAGCAGTTTGAGACCCGAGTGTGCTGCATGACGGAGTGAGCTCCCGTCTCTGGTTCCAGCTCCTGCCAACCTAGCAGTTCGAAAGCAAGAAATTGCAAGTAGATAAATAGGTACCTCTTCGGTGGGAAGGTGACAGCATTCCGTGCACCTCGGCGTCTAGTCATGCCAGCCCCATGACCACAGAAATGTCTTCGGACAGCGCTGGCTCTTCGGCTTTGAAATGGAGATGAGCACCACAACCTTAGAGTCAGACTCGACTGGCTTTTGAGCAAGGGAAACCTTTACCTTTACCTTACACACACACACAGTTACATCCGACAACACCGTCACAGACTCTGCCATTCTGGATCGGTGGTGGTGGTGGAAAGCACCATCAAGTCGCAGCTGACTTATGGCGACCCCTGGTCCAAGGCAAGAGACAACATTCAGAGGTGGTTTGCCATTGCCTGCCTCAGTGGAGCAACCCTGGTATTCCTCTGTGGTCTCCCATCCAAATACTAACCATGGCCGATCCTGCTTAGCTTCTGAGATCTGCCGAAATGGGCCTAACCGGGGCCACCCAGGTTAGGGCCATGCTTGATTACCCTGTACATTTCCTGCCTCCATGCACGCTCGTCGAGTCTGTAACATTCCAGCAAGTAGCCTGGAGCAGGCTTTGGGTCTACCTCTGCATGAACAGGTGCTCCAAACAGCCGGAGGGCGGCTCAGCCCCTTCCCTTGCCCCCATGATGCGTGAAGGTGCTGTGTGTCACGGGGGC
>NW_015192870.1:0-1234 GCF_001447785.1 Gekko japonicus | reverse complement strand
TCCAGCCAAGCCTTTGATTAAACACCACTGTAATACAATATCTGCAGGGCCTAATTAGGAGCTGCGGTGGCTCAAGAGGTTAAGACGCTGAACTGCAGGCCGGAAGGTCAGTAGTTCAGCAGTTCGAGACCCGAATGCCACATGACGGAGTGAGTTCCCGTCTCTGGTCCCAGCTTCTGCCAACCGAGCAGTTCAAAAATAAGAAATTGCAAGTAGATAAATAGGTACCACTTTGGTGGGAAGGTAACAGCGTTCCGTACGCCTCGGCATCTAGTCATGCCGGCCACATGACCATGGAAACGACTTCAGACAGCGCTGGCTCTTCGGCTTGGAAACGGAGATGAGCACCACATCCCTAGAGTTGGATTTGACTGGCTTTCGAGCAAGGGAAATCTCTGCCTTTACTATCACTTGATTATGCTAGAAGTCTTTACTGCATCAGTGCCTCAACTCAGTTCCAAATATGCATGCTGGACATAACTGTTTACTAGAACTGCTGATTCCATTCCCACTATGGAAGAAGCTGAAGAAACTTACAAAGGGCATTCTATCAGGATTATAAGTGGGCAAAATAAAGATGGCACAGCTCTGACTTGCAACAGGCCCTATAGATGACTGAAGCACTGTTGAAGATACTGATTTTTATATGGGCCTCGCCAAATGAGAGACTTTCTCCTAAAAATGAACAGGGGTCATTTCCTGCAGGAGCGCACAGGAGCAGAGCTCTGGCAGTAAAGAGCCCAGAGGGTGGGCACATGCATCAAGCCCCACCCCCTGCTCGCAGCTGCCCTCAGTCAGAGCAAGAAGCAGCCAGGTAAGTTGCAGAGCCCACCCCCCCAGCCCCCTGGTCCCAAACAGTCCAGTGGCAAAGACCAAGTTTTGATCAGGTACAAGCTCCATGGGCTTCCAGTGCTCACACAATGTCTTATATTTCAGTTTTATAAAGTTCCAAGTCACTTTGCAATGGGAAGTATCCAAAACAGAGTATTTAGCACGTCAGTCAGACCAAAAGATCTGCATCCACAACAACAAACATTGGTGTTTCAGCTCCTGCACCTCTTTTTCTATGAAATGACCCCTGTCTATATGTAGACATTACGTCCAAATGCTTAACCTGGTTATGACCAATACTGTATTTGGCCAATTAAACAGAAATGTAATGTCTTACAAAGCAGATTTAGCACGTCAGTCAGAGTATTTAGCATGTCAGTCAGACCAAAAGATCTGCATCCAC
>NW_015192869.1:0-1152 GCF_001447785.1 Gekko japonicus | reverse complement strand
CAGCCAGTTTCTAGGATGCAATATCTCTGGGATAATAAGGGATCCCCGCTCGCTCGCTCTCGCTCTCTGCCCTCTGGCTTGGCAGACCGAGGTCTCCACACCAAGCTAAATCCACTTTATCCATGCAACGAAAGCCCTTGATATCCTCGATATCGCTCGCACTTGCTACCCTCTGCTGCTTTTTAAGCCTCTGGGCGAAGAAACCCAAAATTCCGGCAACGGAGGAAAAGAAAAGCCACCGGCAAGACTCACCTGCCTTCAGCCCCGAGGCTCCAACAGCCGGAGATCCGGACCCCCAAACCGAAGGGCAATCTGCTCATCTCCCCCCCTCCCCCAGCTGCAGAAGGGGGCTGGGACAGACCGGGAAAAGGCTTCAGACGGGTGCAAGTTTAACTCGTGTGTGTTGTCAACTTTGCCTAAATGCATTCGGGGACTCTAAAGAACACCCAACGTGAATTCTCCCCATTATGTGGGGGGCTCTTGGCGGATAACCGAGGAGGGGAACGGTGGCTTTGGAGAGCCGAAAAGGCCGGCGTGTTGAGCCACGGCCCGGGGAAAGGGGAAAAAAGAGAAGCCGCTGCAAAACGCCAGGGTAGTCAACACGCTTAAGAGGAGAGCTTAACCCAGAGATTATGTTCATTACCTGATATTAATAGCACCGACTTTGGAAAGGGACAAGCCAGCCGGGAGCTGCCCCTGGAGCTGGCGAGAGGCCACCCTCAGCTGCTTCTGACATTCAGAAGGGATCCTGGGCTTACCGGAGAAGTGAGAAGGGGCGCGGGGGGGGGGCTTTCTCGGCCCCGCAACTGGGGCATGCACTCTCCCCCCCCCACTCTCCAAAGTAGTCCACAAAATTCCTTCTACAAGGGGGGTCCTTTAACGTGAGGATGCAGGGATTGAACCGACGACTGCCCGGCATGCAAAGCAGGTGTCCCCCCACTGAGCCACGGGGGTTCCCCAGCGGCATTCCCTCTAAGCTGAGTTAGTGTGAGCTCGCTCACAGTTTTTTAGCCTCCGGCTCACCCATTTTTATCTCCGCTCAGGAAGGAGGGCTCCAGAGCAAACTGACCGGTGCAGTAGCCGAATCGCTCACTCACAACTTGAATGCCAGTATTTCACAAAATAGGACTTTTGCTCACAAGACTCCACAGC
>NW_015192868.1:0-1135 GCF_001447785.1 Gekko japonicus | reverse complement strand
TCTGTCTCGAAAACAGATGGAGAGGTTTCAGTTGGCTCCAGACTCCGATCAATTTCCGGTAAGAATGCCCGAAGTCCTGTGGCAAATTGGAGGGCTGAGGCCGACAGGGCAATGGGCTTAGCTCTTGCCCCCAGCACGCGCTGGGCTTATTTGAGAGCCGGCCAACAGTTTGTGGCTTTTAGGCAGAAGGAGAGCCTTCAGCAACTCTGGCCTATCCCAGTGTCACAGCTGATTCAATTCTGTGTGTCATTGTAAGATAAGGGTTTGTCCGTCCGTTCCATCTGGGGCAAGCTATCAGCCCTTGCCTTTGCAAGTAAGGCCGGGGGTTTCAGAGATGACACTGGGGATTTCCATATTCGGAAAATACTGGATGGATGGTCCTGAGAGGATGGTGCGCCTTGGGACATGAGGGAACCTTTTTTCTAGCAATCCCTGGCTAATTGATACCCTGGCTTTTTTCTAGCAAATATTCTAGCAATTCCTGGCTGTCCTTAAGGGTTTGAAACCCCAGTGGGTTTCCTTATGTGCGGATGCATTCGAGGCAGCCTTGTTTCATGCAGCTGCCTTGGTTGCATTCTTTGGGGCCCTGAGAATCAGTGAACTGGTGGCCCAATCCTGACAGGACAGGTCAGGCTATGCTTTGTGCATTGGAGATGTTCAGATTAGTGGGGATAGCCTGCAAATTACAGTCAAGTGTTCCAAGATGGACCAATTACAAAAAGGGGTCGTTATTTCAGTGGGTCCTTGTTCTAATTCAGACCTTTGTCCGGTCACGGCACTCAGTTCCTATTTGGCCCTGGGGGGGGGGGGACTGCAGGTCTCCTATTTCTTCATAAGGATGGATCGCCATTGACAAAATTTCAATTTTGGGCAATTACCAGGAAGGCTCTGGTAGCTTTGGGCCTTGGTAATTTCCAATTTGGCACTCATTCTTTTAGAATTGGGGCGGCTTCCACTGCTGCAGCCATGGGGTATCAGGGGCCTGACATTCCAAGAATTGGCAGGTGGAGGTCAGCAGGTTACAAGACCTGCAAAGTTTGAGCTGCTCCTTCAGTTTGCACAATGGGGGGGGAGCATGCTGCTCTGAGCCTGAGTGCTCTTTTGTGGTTCTCCGGTTAACCTAGTTTCTGTTTTA
>NW_015192867.1:0-1143 GCF_001447785.1 Gekko japonicus | reverse complement strand
TATGAAACCCACATTCCCCTCTGCATTGCGTGTTGCTTTCACTTCCTTTGAAGATCGGATTTTATGGTTGCCTTCACACTCCATGCCGCTTTCACTTTTTCTGATCATTGGGTTTTATTGTACCTTCTGCATAGATTTATGGCTGTTTTATGGCCATTCAGGGATGACTTTGCAGTCAGTACAGTGTTGCCCTGAGGTATCTGAATGTGGTTTTGAGCGGCACTTTTTCCTCCCAGTTGCGAAAATGTGGAGCAAATGCTAGATGCAGAATCGCCCCATGTGCTAAATGATTCCTCAAGGCTTTCCAAATGGGTGGTATCGCCACTGCAAAATTCCTGTCTCTGATTACTGCTCCCCTCCCCTCCGCTAGGAAGGAGGTCTTAATTAATTGGGAGACCGGTAGGGTTGCCCACTGGTGCTGGCTTCGGTAGGAGATGGGTGGGGGTGGGCAGGGGGGACACTGTTGCATCAACAGAATATCACTTCTGGGTTCTCCCCATAAAGGACATCATGCCATCAAATTCTGCACCGCACACACATCCCACTGGCCTACCAAGTAGCAATGGGGTTTGGGGAGCTGCCGGTGGAAGGTCTCCTCCTTTAGCCTGCCAACCCTGGGGGGCAGGGGGGGCAGCATTATCACGACTTATCAGGAAGATCACACTCCAGTGATGGAACTCTTCATCATCAGAAATATTCCATGGGATCAAACCCACTGACTAACTGTCGAGAGCTGTCTCCTAATGTTGAACAGAAAATGTCTCTTCTACAGTAACAAGCTAATTAGATCCCTTAGGATTGGCCTTAATATACTACAATACACTACACTAGGCTGATATATTTCAGACATCATCTGGAATTATTATTTATGAAACATAAAGCATGTTTATGTTTCAAGAACTTCTGAAAAACCGGTATGTGTTACGTGTGGCAGACTTTAAAATAGAACCCCTTCATTTGTTGGAGTCAAGGCACAAAATGTAATAATTGGTTAGAGCATAACCACTGAATCTCAGGTAGGAAAAAATCTCAGAAATGCTTTCTGATTTGGTTACCAGTTTGTGTTCACTTCTGCCTATGTGAGTATAGAGTCCACCCTCCAAACGTTCATGATTTGGATCAAGGACTGCACTTGTTCCCCAT
>NW_015192866.1:0-836 GCF_001447785.1 Gekko japonicus | reverse complement strand
CCTGCAGGAAATGACCCCTGCCCACGACCCACCTGGAGTCTGGCATCCCTACGTAAGAGAGACAGGCAAGGCTTTCTGTGCCGGCCGCCGCGTGCCTCGCTTTCCAGCTGTGTCGCCAATGCCCCATCCCCATGCCCGGTGGCACCGCCTCAGCTTGGTGTCCTTGACGCTCTGTTGTCTCTTTGGCGCCTGCCTTCCTGGGCATAATTGGATCCCTCGACTGGGAAAGTACCCAGCCTTAGCTGCAAGGGCTGGGGGAGGCGGAGGGCAGGAAACTCCCTGGGAAGGTGAGTCAGAAGGGAGGGATCGTGTCCGATGGACACAGGCCTGCAGAGGGAACCGTCAGGGAGGCACGGCAGCACCTCGAGCAAAGCGGGTGCCAAAGGGAACTTCAAAAGGCGAAGAGTGTGAAGTTGGAACTGAGACGCAGCTTCACCATCTCGGTGACGTTGCCGGCCTGGAGATCTGCTGGCATTACAACCCATCCCCAGACGACAGAGCTCCCCTGGGGGAAAGGGCTGCTCTGGAAGCTGAACTCTATGGCACGATACCAAAGCAAAGTCCCTTCCTTCTTCCCCATCGGTTGTCATTCCGGCTGGCTTATTTACACAGTTTGCATTTACACTGACTCAGATGGTCAGTGAAATGGGAAATTCTAGATGGCGGTGCTTTGAACACATAAATCGGGTTTATTTTTGCAAAAGACATTCGTCTCCTCCTGCATTTATACCTCCCTGTCAACATTGGGTATGATCTAGAAACACTTAGGCAGGCTCCACATGAGCAGAATAAGGCCCGGTCCAGGTTAGAACATAAGAAGAGTGGCCCATCTAGTC
>NW_015192865.1:0-1170 GCF_001447785.1 Gekko japonicus | reverse complement strand
AGGCTTGATTTGATCTGGAACTCACTGATATAACAATGTGGGACACACGGTCCCTCTCTTGAGAACATAAGAGAAGCCCATGTTGGATCAGGCCAATGGCCCATCCAGTACAACACACTGTGTCACACAGTGACCGAGAACCAGATGCCACCAGGGGGTCCACCAGCGGGGCCAGAATTCCAGAAGCCTTCCCACTGTTGCAATCTGAAGCGCCAAGAAACAGAGCATCACTGCCCAGACACAGCATTCCCCATCAGATGCCATCAACATATATTTATAGTTAGGATTTTTGGCTCCAATGTACATCACTTTGTCCTTGCGCACACTGAACCTCATTTGCCACATTATCACCCACTTGCCCAGCCTCAACAGATCCCTCTAGAGTGTCTCACAGTCCTCCCTGGTTCTCACCACCCTAAGCAACTTAGACTGCGGTAGCACACACTAAATGATCCACTTTCAATTCACTTCCATTGCACTTTCCAAATTGTTTTTTTACTGTGTGAAATCCAGTTGGAAAGTAGACTTGGGCTGCGGTCACACGGAGCATTAGCCATGCTACAGAGATGGAAGATAGGTGGATTTTCCAGGCGCGATCACATTGCCACATCTGGGAAGCGTAGAGCTCCCATGGCTCACCTGAGGCTTCCCGCCGAAGATGCGGGGTACTAGTACCTCGGAGGTACTAGTTTCCGGAAACCGCGGGGCAAGGGCGGGCGTCTGATCGCGTTTCCGGTGGCATCCGGCGCCTGCCCATGTTCCCTCGCAAAAAGCTTTCCCCCCCCCCCAGTCTCCATGGAGGCGCACAAGCACCCAACGGAGCATGCACACACTTCAGTTTAAAAAACAACAACACAACCCCGTTTGCCGAGCTGCCCCGTTTCTTTGCCTGTTGTGTGATCGGCACCTCCCCCCTAACCACAGGACCTCGACGGGACCTCAACCGGATGTCTGATCGCGCAGCCGCGTGTTATTTTGCTCTGGGGCAAACAGCCACGCTCCCCCCCCCGCATTTTCCAGCCCGTGTGACCGGTGCCTGAAAGTGGATTGAAAGTGTAGTCTGTGTGACTGCGGCCTTAGTGTCATCCACAAACGTAGCCACTTCACTGATTCCTCCTAACTCCAGATCAATAATGAGCAAGTTTAAAAGCACCAGACCGAGTACCGAGT
>NW_015192864.1:0-1291 GCF_001447785.1 Gekko japonicus | reverse complement strand
GCGCTCCTAACCACTACACCGAACTGGCAGTATAGTATATCTCTAGATGCTAGTTGCTGGGGTGTATTGGGGGGGGGATGACAGTGGAGATATTGGTTCTGTGCCCTTGTTTTGTCGGCCTTCTGAGGAATCTGGTCGGTTAGTGTGGGAAACCGGGATGCCGGATTTGGTGCATTTGGCTCTGACCCACCAGGGCTCTTCCCATATTCTTGGTTTCTCAACAGGGTGCAAATAACTTCTATGGGGAAATGTTTGTGCAAGTAAACAGGGAATAATATGAAAACAGAGAGTCATGGGTTTGATTTGGATATGGGAGATGCAAAACAGAAGAGAGATTCTTGCAGATCAAAGTACAGGAAGGAGAATGGTGAAAGGATTCCTAACGGGCAGACAAGCAGCAGCAAGAAGAGACACCGGTCCTCAAACATTCCCAGCTCAGCATTGGCTTAGCAATGAGGAGAAGTGTCTTGCTTCTTTGACAAGCAAGCTGGCTGCAAGGGTTTGATTTTGCCGATGGGTGGGGGGCTGTGCTTTGATTGTACCGGGGCCGCGCACCACGATGGAGCCTGCTGGAAGCCGCTGGACTGGAAGACCTGTCCCAAAAAGGCGCCGGGAGGCAGAACACCGACACCCAAAGCCCGCGCGGAAGGAGCCGAAGAACAACTAGCCCTGCTGCCTGGGTGCCGGTAGGCTGTCACCCCCCTATAAGAATGTGGCCCTAGTTAGGAATTTGAAATTGTGTGTAAACCGCTCAGAGACCCTTCGGGGTCAGAGCGGTATATAAATTGAATGTAAAAAAAATAATTTAAAAAAGATACTTGCCTTTCTAGGGTATTTGTAGGGAGCAGTGGCCCTTTTCACGTGATCCTGAAGCTCCCGGGTTAATTTCTCTGGATCATGTGACAGAAAAGCAGGAGACAAAACAACAAAAGCTTTCACCACCTAGACGATGGGAAAGGGAGGCATTAATGACTTAGAGGAAGAAAGGAGGCCTCATCGTTGCAGATTTCATTTTAAAAGGCAAATGGTTTAGTCCATTTATGATGATATGAGGTAAAACATGCAGCCCAGCTGTTTGCTGAAAAAGTAAACCTGCTCCCTCCTTGTATCCTGGCCAGTGAGAACAAAGATACTGGGAGAACCGGCGAGCGTGGGTGGCATGTAAGTTTTCGAAATAAATGCCTTCAGCCATAAGGACCAGAAACTTTTTCTTTTTTTAAAAAGAGATCAATCCAGATGTTGGATTTTGTGCCAGACACCATTGGGTTGTATCCAATGTTCCCTCTAAGCT
>NW_015192863.1:0-1174 GCF_001447785.1 Gekko japonicus | reverse complement strand
GCTTGGTCCTTTTTAACTGGAGATGCCGGAAGTAACCTGGGACCTTCTGCACAGCAAGCAGATGTTCTGCCATGGAGCCATGGCACCTCCCCACAGTTCTCCAGGGTCTCAAGATGAGGTCTTTCACATCACCTACTGCCTGGTCCTTTTTAACTGGAGATTATGGGAGTTGAACCTGGGACCTTCTGCACAGCAAGCAAATGTTCTACCATTGAGCCATGGCACCTCCCCACAGTTCTCCAGGGTCTCAGGATAAGGTCTTTCACATCACCTACTGCCTGGTCCTTTTTAACTGGAGTTGCCGGGAGTTGAACCTGGGACCTTCTGCGCAGCAAGCGGATGTTCTACCATGGAGCCATGGCACCCCCCCACACACACAGTTCTCCAGGGTCTCAGGCTGGGGTCTTTCACATCATCTACTGCTTGGTCCTTTTTAACTGGAGGGGCAAAGGGTTGAACCTGGGACCTTCTGCATGCCAAGCAGAGGCTCTACCACTGAGCCTCATTCACAGTTATTCTCCAGTTTCATACTGGGGTAATGCTTCCAGAGCCACAACATGATTTTCATTTTTCATGGGATTCCTGTTTTTAATAAAAAGAGCTGTCTATCCCTTTTCACCAATACCTGTCCCCGGGATCCAGCAGGATTGATAGAGTCCAAAATTCTAGAGCTAAAAATACAAACGGAATCCTCTATCATTCTGAAACTGCACATTTATTGTTTTTTAAAAAAACCCTATCTGCAGCAATATATCTGCAGCTACCTTTCCAAGGAGCCATCAGCATTTCACAAAAGTTACATCTGGCGTAATCTATGTATTCTTTATCTGTTGTGCACCTTGGACTAGCCTGCGGAACCTTCCTAGAAGGAATCCTGTAATATTTCATGTCAAAAGAAGCCAAAAGGCCCCATTTTCATTCAGTAAACTGTGAGCTTCTTAAGCGGAGGGTACATCCATCACCGCGGCTTATTAGATTTTAATAGACTGTCTTGAGGGGGGTGTCAGCCTACGTGCCTCTCCTTCAGCAGCAAGCAATAGAAGAAATGAGACTGCACAGATTGTGGTAGTCCTAGTGGGTGCGCTGGGCTAAAGCCTAGACTAATAAACCACAAAACTTAGTGAAGGTGTGGATCAGTGCCCAGATGGGGTGAGAGCCAGCATTGGTGTAGTGG
>NW_015192862.1:0-1701 GCF_001447785.1 Gekko japonicus | reverse complement strand
AATTGTATGTATTACTGAAATGGCTGGGCCCCATGCTGGTCATGTGTGCATACAGTGGCAGCATCTTTCTGGGCACCCACAACATTTCGTTAGTAACTGAAGAAAGATTGCAATGAATCTGAGGCACTAGCTCAAGTAACTTTTCAGAAATGTTCAATATATGATACCATACTCCAAAATGAATGTGAATTTTATAATCCACTCAGTATATGGTTTCCCAGACTGGACAAAATATCTCTACACAGATTTTACTGGGAGAACATCTCCAAAGCTATATACAAGATAATGCTTTATAATTAAAAGAGAGACTTAGTATGTTATTCCTTCAACATCCTAATATTGACTGTTATTCATATATTATCAATTCAAAGGTCTTAGTTGATAATTATTTAATTTTATAATCCACCTGCCATCCAAAAAGGTTTTATTTGTAAATTTTTGCTGTATCTCTATGTAACCAACCCGTATTCTTCTTCGTATAATGGTTTGTATCATTGTTTTATTGAAAGTTAATAAAAATTTCTATTAAAAAAGTAACTTTTCAGGAGTTAAGATCCTAATATCTGTAGTTTCATTAATACATTCTGGATCATAATGTACCATACTGGAGGGAGGGAGGAGAAGAGGCAGACTCTAGTGAATCTTTTTCTCTTCAGGGAAAATTTTCATAAACACTCTTCTTCTAATAATAATATTCAAACCCGCCGAGGTAAAAGGGGGGGGGGGGGGGGGACTATATGTTAAGGTAGGAACCAAAGAAGACCAGCCCAAACCAGAGAGTTCCATGATGAGAGTTCTTGTGGTTTTTTAAAGTCAATTATTATATTATGGCCTCAAATTAGACTGAGATCATGATGTGAGGGGAGGAAGGCATAAGCCTCCACCTCATGCCTTTCCTCCAACCTGAAACATCCCTAGGGATCAAAAAAACTAAGATCATGGCATCCGGCCCCATCACTCCTTGGCAAATAGAAGGGGAAGTCGTGGAAGTAGTGACAGACTTCACGTTCCTGGGATCCCAGATCACCGCAGACTGTGACTGCAGCCATGAAATTAAAAGACGCCTGCTCCTTGGGAGGAAAGTGATGGCGAACCTAAACAGCATGATAAAAAGTAGAGACATCACCCTGCCAACAAAAATACGCATGGTCCAAGCAATGGTATTCCCAGTAGTCATGTATGGCTGTGAGAGTTGGACTATAAGGAAGGCCGAGCGCCGAAGAATAGATTCTTTTGAACTATGGTGCTGGAGGAGACTCTTGAGAGTCCCTTGGACTGCAAGAAGATCAAATCAGTCAATCCTAAAAGAAATCAACCCTGACTGTTCCCTGGAAGGCCAGATAATGAAACTGAAGCTCAAATACTTTGGCCACCAAATGAGAAGGGAGCACTCACTGGAGAAGACCCTGATGCTGGGAAAGATTGAAGGTCAAAGAAGACGGGGACGGCAAAGGATGAGATGGTTGGACAGTGTCAGTGACGCAACGAACATGAAATTGAGCCAACTTCAGAGGACAGCGGAAGACAGGAGGGTCTGGCGGGAGCTGGTCCATGGGGTTGTGAAGAGTCGGACTCGACTGTGCGACTGAACAACAAAACAGAAGCATGCACTATATGTTTCATCAGTGTTTTGGATTAGGAAATCAGCACAAGAGGAAGGTTCTCTCACCTCATCTTGTGGTCCCAATCCAAATCAGGGCC
>NW_015192861.1:0-1242 GCF_001447785.1 Gekko japonicus | reverse complement strand
AATTACAACTGATCTCCAGGAGGGAAGGTGGCCAGAAGTCAGCTGGAGTCAGAGGGGCAGATAATGGTACGTTGATGGTTAGCTAAGAAGCAGAATATTTGCCCACAAGACTCCACAGCTTAGAGGGAGCAATTGAGGGTGCCCAATTGTACAAATGACTCCACAGAGACCTGTGTGCTGCATTTCCTGGCCCACATTATGTGACCTTGGACACCAGGTTTTGTGTAACATAAGGTATGTGAGACTTTACTTCCATATTTGCACCTTTCTATTACATACTCCTATTATGTACTTAACCTGCTTCCAGCCTATGCATTTGTTACAAATCACATCTTTCTAGAGTTCGTTGTATTGCTTTCAAAATGAGCTTTACTGCTAGTAATTAATAAAGTTTATTAAAAGAAATGTGAAAACTATTAAAAAATATAGAAGCAGTGCAAAGCAGAGGAGAATATAATAAAATTAAATAACTATCCTAAAATCCTTATTCAGTCTTTAGCCTTCTGACCCAGATGTTACCTGGTAGACTGAAGGTACAGAGTTAGGATAGAACTCAAAGTCCACAATTCAAGAAGCAGGAGTTCTAGCCACACAAGGTCGTTATAGTCAAAAGGATGATAAGAAAGGAGGCAGGTCCAAAGGACAAAACTATAATGAATGGTCTGGTCTGATCCTGTCTGGCCAGTCAGGTGTGTTGCTAAGACAAATGGCCATGTACCTATGCAGTTGGCAAGCACTCACGATCAAGCAACTTATTCATGACCTGGGTTCCTTATGCTAATGAGATGGAATGTGAGTGTGAATCAGTAAAGGTCAGAGTGCAGAGTCTATAAAATAAGAAGCGACCATAAGAGTACAAATGAAAGGTGGGAAGAATAGAGTGGTTTTATCCAACCACTGAGGGGTGACATGATCAAGGTTTACAAGATTATGCATGGGATAGAGCAGGTAGAGAAAGAAGTACTTTTTCTCCCTTTCTCACAATACAAGAACCCATGGGCACTCAATGAAATTGCTGAGCAGTCCGGTTAGAACAGATAAAAGGAAGTACTTCTTCACCAAAAGAGTGATTAACACATGGAATTCACTGCCACAGGAGGTGGTGGCGGCTACAAGCATGGACAGCTTCAAGAAAGAATTGAATAAATATATGGAGCAGAGGTCCATCAGTGGCTATTAGCCACAAGGTATAGATAGGAACTCTAATTCTGGAGCATGTGATGCTCTGTATTCTTGGTGCTT
>NW_015192860.1:0-1154 GCF_001447785.1 Gekko japonicus | reverse complement strand
GTTCAGTGTCTTAACCACTTGAGCCACGCGGGTTCCTTTTTCCAGAAACCTATTTTGTCCTTATTTCAATAAATCCATTTTTGTTTAAATATCCCAGAATTCAGTACAGTACTTCCTCAGGGCCACATAGTCCTCTGAAGATCCCAGACCCTGGGTTACACTACCAAAGGAGAGAGATTTGGAATTTTAAATTCCTGGTGGCAGCAGAAACTACCAAGTTTATATACACAAAGTGTGAATTAAAAGGTAAAACTGTTTCCCCTAAAAGCAAGCACGTCACAGAGTATGATTTAAAAGAAAAACACTCCCCCCCAATAGGAAGGACGCCACATAGCCATCCTGAAAGAATGAGGAAGTGCTATAGGGCATTTAGCAGGGACATCAAAATGGAACTACTTAGGTCATGTGGGGATTTCTGAAGTGCTGAATTTCTTGTTTTTACTTGAATTTCTGGTGTTTAAACTAGTATAGGATTCAGTGTGGATGTGCAAGTTTTTAATTGTATTGCTTTGCTCTGTTTTAAGTTCTTGTTGCTACCCACTTGAGGCCCTATATTTGGGAGGAAATACTGATAAATTCTAATACTAGAATACTAAAACTACCAAGTTTATATACACAAAGTGTGAATTAAAAGGTAAAACTGTTTCCCCTAAAAGCAAGCACGTCATAGAGTATGATTTAAAGGAAAAACAGGAAAAAAAGGAAAAAAGACTTGAGGCCCCCACTTGAGGAGGAAATTTGGGAGGAAATACTAATAAATTATAATGCTAGTAAATATATAAATAAAGACTTACTTAAGATATGAAACCCTAGAGAGTAATTCCGTGAATGCTGTTGCCCAACTAGCCCTAGGCAGCGTATTTCCATGGAAAATTTAACTGCCCAGATGAAATCTCTTTGGAGCTGGAAGATCAGCCACCTGCACAGTAGCCATTAAGACATGGATGTTATCATAGAAGACATTCCAGTTGTGTGGAAAATGAAAAGTCTAGTGAGCAGTATTATAGTAAGAATTGCTGTAAACCGCCCTGAGCCCACCCGTGGGGAGGGCAGTGTATACATTAAATAAATAAATAAACTTGGAGACACAACGTGATCTGCTGGTTGTACCCAGTGGCTGAGATCCAAAGGGGATATCAAGGGGGTTGGGCATG
>NW_015192859.1:0-1175 GCF_001447785.1 Gekko japonicus | reverse complement strand
TAATGTTCCGTGTGACCGCAGCCCTTGTCTCCTAAGTCTCTGCTCTCTCTGTGATGAGAGAGCATGGCTGTGGTCACACAAACTAAAGAACCCACTTTCAATGCACTTTCCAACTGGATGTTGCCAGTTCACGCAGTTAAAATCCAGTTGGAAAGTGCACTGAAAGTGGATTCTTTAGTGTGCGTGACAGCAGCCCAAGATCCCCGACAAGTTACACAAGGACATAATTTGCTTTCCAGAATGAGTAGCACATTCAAAGAGGTCTTACTGCTACCACGGCAGTCCTCTTGCAATTTGCAGGATGGTCAGCCGCTGTTTTTTTCATCTCCCTAGGCATGTTCAGAGAGAGAGAGAAAATTCTTGCCAGGATTTCCTATACTTTGTGGCCAGGCACTGTCCAGAAATCAAAGGGCACCTGCCATTGTCCCTACCAGTCAGAACAACATCCTGGTTCAATGCACTAGCTAGTGTGCATCCAGCAGGACAGACTCTCCAGCAAGTATGTACAGGATTGGAGCATGAAAGAGGTGTGGTTTTCTTTGGGCAAAGACATTTAGGGCCCTGTTCACACGGAGGATTTGCTGTGCTAAAGGCATGAATGGCTGGTGGATTTTCGGGGCACGATCACACGGCAACATCTAGGAAGCGTAGTGCACGCATGGCCAACTCGTACCATCCCGCCAAAGATGCGCAGTAAAAAAGTACTACGGAAAGTGCACTAGTATCCAGAAAACACGGGGCAGGGGTGGCCGTTTGATCGCGGGAGTGCTAGTATCCTGTGGCATCCGGCACCCGTCCAGGTCCTATTGCAAACTGGATGTTTTTCGTAAGCGCATGCACACAAACATGTAAATGAAAGCAGTGCGACTCTGCGGAACTGTGCATGCACACAAATGTGAAACGCTTGCCGCGCTGCTTCTTTGCCATGCTCCAGAATCACTGTGTGATCGCCAGCTAACAGCCTAAGCGCGAAGATTCGGGGGACCGTCTGATCGGGCTACCGCTCTTTTTTTTATTTTGCTCTGGGGCAAACAGCCACGCCTCCCCCCCCCACACGTTATCTGGCCCGTGTGACGGGGCCTAGATTGGGCAGAGGGAGGAAGCTCAGCATTGTGTCATGGAAGATGCTACCTTCCTGTAACTGTTTTCATCACCTTCTCCGAGCCAGGGAAAAA
>NW_015192858.1:0-1252 GCF_001447785.1 Gekko japonicus | reverse complement strand
TTCCCCCTCCATTGGAAACTCCTTTGGTTCTAACCCACACAGCAGGAGTGGAGCCCAATTCAGAAGCGCTGATTATGGGGCAGGCAGTCTTTGGGGAGGGAAGAGAAGCCCCTTTCCCAGCATCATGGCTTCCAAACTGACTCAGTGCATTAATGCAATATGGAAATGGTACAAGGATCGCTTGGTGGGGTGGGGTGAGGAAATCGCACCCACAAGGGGATTGAGGCTGGAATATGCCAGCCATGCAAGAAAATCAATTATGCCAGAGATATTTTAAAGGGAAAGGATTCCCGTGCTGGAAAGCTAGCTGGGTCGCGTTCGGTGCTCATCTCCGTTTCCAAGCCGAAGAGCCAGCACTGTCCGAAGACGTTTCCGTGGGCATGTGGCCGGCATGACTAAACACCAAGGCACACGGAATGCTGTTACCTTCCCACCGAAGTGGTATATTTTATCTACTTTCAATGTCTGGCTTTCGAACTGCTAGGTTGGCAGGAGCTGGAACTAGAGACGGGAGCTCACTCCGTCATGCGGCACACTCGGGTCTCGAACTGCTGAACTACCGACCTTCCACAGCCTGCAGTTCAGCATCTTCGCCACTTGAGCCACCGCAGCTCCTAAGAGATATTTTAGGTGGGGGAAATATTTTAGGAAGGGGGAATGTCGCAAAACAGGTTTGGGAAGTGATGGGGCGAAGCAGGAGAAGATCTCCTCCCTCCCCCCAAGGAAAAAAAACACTCCGACCCAGCAAAGTAACCATGTGGAAGCAACCGTTGTTAGTTATTTTGTAGTGACAACATTTTTATTTATTTTTTTATTTATAATTCGATTTATATCCCGCCTGCCCCTAAGGCTCTGTTGGATCTGTTATTGCACAAACGTTCCACGGGCTACAGATCCATTCAATATATATGCCTGAAGTCGATGGAGAAGATAGTTCCAGGTGGTCAGCCATGTTGGTTTGAAGCAGTAGAACATATTTAGAGTCCAATCAGGCACCTTGAAGACCAACAAAGGTTTATCAAGGTATGAGCTTGCATGTTTCAAATACATTGGAATGGAAGGTGAGGTTCAAACTTATAGCCAGGGACTGAACAGCAAATTTAACAGGTAACATGACGAAGAGGCTTTAAGATATGTGAAAACAGAATTAAATAACAACCTGAGGTTATAAAGTCAACAGTTGTAAAGCAATTTTTATTTTATTTTTTATTTTTTTGACATATTAAAGAACATAAGAGAACATAAGAGAAGC
>NW_015192857.1:0-962 GCF_001447785.1 Gekko japonicus | reverse complement strand
TATCAGACATATAAGGTAGGAGGACAACTTCCATAATCAGAGGCAGTATACCTTCAAGTGCCAGATGCCCAGATGAGACAACAGGTGACAAAGGTCTCTTTCGTGTGGGACCTTCCCAAGCACATCTGTTAGAGGGCAGGGCTAGGAAGATTCAGCCGGGGATTTCCGGTGTTCCCCTAGCTTTGTAGTGATGAGTCCAGGGAAGGCCAGTATGAGACAGTTTTGGTGCCTGAAGAGGAACATCACCCTAGGGGTGCCAACCTGCAGGTTTGTCCTGGAGATCTCCTGGTATTACAACTGATCTTCAGACTACAGAGATTGGTTGTTCTGGAGAAGATGGCTGTTGGGGGGGGGGGCTATGCTCTCCTGAGATCTGTCCCCTCCCCAAACCACACCCTCCGCCAAGGTCCACCCCCCAAATCTCAAAGAGTTTCCCAACCTGGAGTTGGCAACTGTACACCACACACAGCAACAGGGCTCTCTTTACAGGGGGGAGCTCCTCATTGTAGTCTGCTCCGAAATTAATTGGGGCTGTGGAGGGAGGGGGGAAGTTACCTATTATTCAATGCTCCCTCTAAGCTGTGGAGTCTTGTGAGCCAAAATGCTACTCTGTGAGCTACCGGCATCAAAGTTGTGAGCGAGCGATTTGGCTGCTGCATAAATCAGTTTGCTCTGGAGCCCCATCCTTCCTGAGCGAAGGCAAAAATGTGTGAGCCGGAGTTTAAAAAACCGTGAGCTATCCCACACTAACTCAGCTTAGAGGGAACCCTGCTATCAGTCATTTTTCAAACTGACCCTTGTGGCCGATACGGGTCCCCCTCCTTTGCGTTGCCCACACAACAACCCTGCGAGGTCAGAAGAGGAATTAGTGGAGGATTGGAAAAAGCCATCAATTATAGCATGAGAAAAAGATTTTGGACGTAATATAACATCAGAAGAATGGGAAAAAACCTGGAGATCGA
>NW_015192856.1:0-1170 GCF_001447785.1 Gekko japonicus | reverse complement strand
CAAAACTTTGATTTGTCATGCTTTTTGTAAGACTTATTTATAGAATATTCCTGGTGTAAAAGGGATATATTGAGTAGTACAATAAAAATGTTTTTTATGGAATTATGTGAACGCAAACTTTACCGGTTGGATTTTCAAGTGAATGGCGGTCTGTATCTTTAAATGGAATATTGGTTGAAATGCAGTGGCAAGGAATTAATTGGACGAAAAGTCCTTTTTTAGAAGGTTAAATTAAGCAAGTCTTTAGAGAGAGTTCTGCCAGCATTATCAGAATTAGAAGGCTTTTGTTCCTCAATAAGAAAATCCAAGGACTGGCATACCTTCTGTATAAATTTGGTAAGTTATATAATACATCAGAAGATTGCTCTTAAGAATGTTTAATTCTTGGCAGCTCCATGGATATTGATGCCTATTATATTTATGTTCATGATTAGTTCCTGATAACTCCAGGAAAGAGATTGTATTAAAAACATATTTGGAGTTGACTATCTTCTGAGGAAGATTAGTCACGAAATGAGTTGAAATCCAGGTGCTTGTTGCAGCCATTATCCACAGTGGGGTTTTCCCTCCTGTTATACATGCACTGTGATCCTGTTTCATTAGTTGTCATTTAGATGCATTTGAGGCAGTAGTCTAGTCAGTGACAGACAAGGTGGAAGTACCACCTAAGGTTAGTAATGTTAAGTAATGTTAGTAATGGCTAGTAATGTTCAGTATACCTGTAATTCTGTCTAACAGTAAAAAGAGCGAAGCATTGGGGCAGAATCAAATCCTCAAAAGATGTGGCTTATTGGCTCGAGTCACTTTAAATGTGAAAGCCCTTTTAATTCAAATATGGTCCAGTTTACAATTCTGTAGTTATTCAAAATGCAAAATAATCTTCATGCTTGCTTTGTGTGTTGGCTATCAATTTCTCTTCCATTTAATTGTAACTGTGTGACCCTTTCTCAGCAGCAACTGCATTCACTGCAATAGCCAGGAAATGTTCATAGAAAAATGTTCCATACCAGACTATGAAGATATTTGATATGAGGAAGAATATTTAAAGGTGTTCTATTCTTAAACAGAGATGTGAGGGTGCATGAAGAAGAAATGGAATAATTGTGGCGTTGAGTCTCTCCCTTTGCATTTTCTGTTTTTTCCCCCCTGAAGTCTTTCAATTTTGCCATT
>NW_015192855.1:0-1162 GCF_001447785.1 Gekko japonicus | reverse complement strand
CTGGCATGCTGGGAGGCCTCCCCCTTCTCACATGTGCTGTCTCTCCTGCACTCCCGCAGTTTCCATGGTGAGCTCTGATACAAACAGCTAGCTTTCATCCTGAGCCAAAATGGGAGGCAATATAGAACCATATACAATGGCACCACAGCAGAACGAAACTGCATTACACAGCAGATGCAGATTTAGCCAAAAGTAGAACTGAGACCGGGTCTCAGTTTCAGCTGCTCTGAAACCTTCCAGTGGGCTTTGATATCCAGTACTGGCCTTATTGTAAATAAGTAATACATAAATGCTGGATCTTAATAGTTCCGCATTTTGAGAATGCTTGGGAATGGGAACCCATGTTTTGGTCACACACAATTCCATGGATATCTTGATAAACAGAGGGTCTGAATTCAGCCCAAATACCACCTCGTTCAGTATACCAGGGCCAAACAGTAACGTAGACTTCAAAGATCATTGCACTAAGTGAGCCGTGATGTTTTAATCCATTTCCTGCTTTGCACCATTTCCTCTTTTACAGGGAACTGTTTTCTTCGCCTCATTGACATCAGTGCTGTTTGATAAGGAGGAGTGGGAAACTCCTGATGCTTTTAATCCTGGCCATTTCTTGGAAAGTGGTCAGTTCAAGAAGAGGGAGGCTTTCCTGCCATTCTCTGCAGGTAACGGTTGATTAAATGCTTAAAAGTATTACCTCGGACACTCTGCGGAGATTTCCAGGTCCAGCCCTTGCTTCAGACATGCCGCCTGGTAACTGATTAAGCTTTTCACGTTTTCCAGTAATTACGCTCGGGGCTGCCCAGAGCCACCATTGGCCCCTGAACCAAGATTTCACCTGGGCCCCCAAATGGCCCTGATACAAGCTATGCATCTAAATTTATGTATGTTTACCAGTATAGGGCATGTGTGATGTAGAGGGCTGTAGTTCACACAACTTCATATCACAGTGAGTTTTTACTCAGTAAATCGGTAAGAAATCTATTTCTGTTTACCCTTGTACCTTTATCTAGCAGAAAACCTGGGGCAGACTGATTATGTACTGATGTGGGATGAGAAGTACTGGGGTTCACTGGGATTGATTTTTCTGACATGTTTTCTAAAAAGATTATGTAATTTGTCATATAGCATGAAGCAATTGCCTACAGCACAGGCTCAGGTTGGG
>NW_015192854.1:0-1158 GCF_001447785.1 Gekko japonicus | reverse complement strand
ATCTATTATTCCAAATAAGAGATTAAAAATGGCTCTTCTGGGGGATTGGTGAGAATGCAGATGTAAGGGCTGAATGAGGTTAGTATATGCAGTGAGATAAGAAACCAATATCCCTGTTAAGTCCTGGGGATTCCATTGTTCGGAGTGTTGTAATAACTTGCAACTCAGCAATTTCCCTTTCTAGTTTGTTCCTGAAGTTCCTTTGCAATAGAATAGCAACCTGAATCTGACTCGATAAATGTAGTCTGCCTCGAGTTTCTGCAAGAAAGATGGACTATAAATGAATAAATAAATTGTCCTTAACATTTCAGAAGCACCCACATGCTCAAACAAGGTTTGGGACCACTGGGGCTAGCCATTCTTCAGAAGCAGAGGAAGGAAAAGATTCTTCCACTGGCCTACTTTCACCAGCTTCAACTGGTCAGCCATCTTGAAGCAGACCTTAAAAGAAATCCAGCGGCAATTTTCACCCACCAAGTATAATATTGCGGTACTCTTTCCGCAATTACTGACCTTGAGATGGAGGACAGGTGAGCCAAGAGCCCCTGGTCTTGCCAAAGGCCCGCTGACTCAACTCACATCAACTGGCAGATGTGCCCTTTCTAAACCAATCAGAGGAGAGATTCCTGCCCTTTCACGACTGTTACAGCAAGACAACTGATTACATAACGGGGGAGTGTACGTAACCAGGCCACAACCGAAGTGAGGCAACAGCTCCCACGACCTCCACCTCTCCTCCCCATTGATCCCTGGATGCGTTGCGCTCTGGATGTGCGTCACACACATCCTCCAGAGTGGCAACTGATTAACGTGCTGAGGACTGGTCCATGGTGTGTTCCCAACAGAGATGGCCAAAGATCTAAAGTCCAGTAGGAGTTGAGGGAGGGGGGGGTCCAACCATCGTGGACTTTGCATACTGGAGCTGCAAGCGATTTCCCAGGAGGTGAAGGCCTGTAGTGCCTTTTTGAGCAATCTGGAAACTGCTCCCAATCGTCACCTTCTTCCTGCCCCACGTAACAGACAAAGCGGACTTCTCATGTTCATTAAACCTCCTCAGTCTGCCCTAGAAAAGATACTTCAGTAGCCTTTTTTAGGCTTTACAGTTCTGGTGCTCGAACAGCCCATCTACTCAGTGTTCCCTCTAAGATGAGTGAGTGT
>NW_015192853.1:0-1383 GCF_001447785.1 Gekko japonicus | reverse complement strand
GACCGTGTGTGACGGGCCCAAGGTCACCCCCCGGCCAGCTTCCATGGCAGGGAGGGGATTGAAACCTGGGTCTCCCAGATCTTAGTCTGACACTCTAACCACTACACTGAAGAGGAGGAAGAGGAGGAAGAAGAGGAGTTTGGGTTTATACCCCGCCCTTCACTCGGGAGTCTCAGAGTGGCTTACAATCTCCTTCCCTTCCCCTCCCCACAACAGACACCCAGGTAGGTGGGGCTAAGAGAGCTCAGAGAGAACTGTGACTGGCCCAAGGTCACCCAGCTGGCTGCATGCGGAGGAGTGGGGAATCAAACCCAGTCCTTCAGATTAGAGTCTGCTGCTCTTAAGCACTACACCAAACTGGCTCTCACATTAAAAAACAAAACAAAGCACACATCACACTGGGTGAATACAGCCATTTTGATAGCATCCTTCTACTCCTACATGTGGAGACAGAAAGCAAAGGCGAAGTACCAAGGTTTTCGTTTAACTGGGGAAAAAAGGGTGTGATCCCATCACTCCATTCGACTGATAGCACAGCCTCCGGCTGCTGCCAGGAGGAGAATTCGGCAGAAGAGAAGAAGAGGAGACTGGATTTATACCCCGCCCTCCACTCAGAGTCTCAGAGCGGCTTACAAACTCCTTTCCCTTCCCCTCCCCACAACAGACACCCTGTGAGGTAAAAGGGATTTATACCCCGCCCTTCACTACCCAAAGGTGTCTCAGAGCGGCTTACAAACTCCTTTCCCTCCCCCTCCCCACAACAGGCACCCTGTGAGGTAGGCGGGGCTGAGAGAGCTCTTTCCAGAACTGCCCTTTCAAGAACAGCTCTGACAGAACGGTGGCTTGCCCAAGGTCACCCAGCAGCTGCAAGTGGAGGAGTGGAGAGTCAAACCCGGTTCTCCCAGATTAGAGTCCGCGCGCTTAACCACTACGCCAAACTGGAAGAAGCAACACGCCTCCTTCTGATAGACCAGGAATTTGTCTTCGATTAAATCAAGGCTGTGCCGTTAGTGAGAGAGATTAACAGGATTCAAGCTTATGGGCAAGCGTGACAGACAACAGTGCTGGCCCCTGGCCCCTAATGCATACCAGTGGTTGGCTGATTTTAACTGCTTTAGATCTATTTATTTATTTGGTTTCTACCCGGCTTTCCCCTGCATGGCAGGGCTCTCTATGGTAGAGGGGCCGACTTCCCCAACTGCCCGGACTCAGGATAACACAAAAGCCTGTGCTTCTGTTCCTGTCTGGGAATTAAGATCACTCAGAGAGGCCCTCCTGATGTCCGTCGATCAAAGAAGCTCCTTTCCACCAGGCCTCCAGTTCAGGCTGCAGTAACCATCTGGCTGGCCTTCCCCCCCCCCCCCGAATTATTTTTAACGTCTA
>NW_015192852.1:0-1178 GCF_001447785.1 Gekko japonicus | reverse complement strand
ACTACTTAAAGAAAGAGGGGCTGCTCCTTAATGTTGGATCAAGCCCAGCTTTTCAGTTTACTCTTGTTACTGCACGCATTTCTGCACCATTGTAATGAATTGCGTAATCTCATCGAGATCCCATAGATTCGTTATGATTTTTTCCTCGAATGTTTTCCTGCCTTTTCTCACTTTTCACTCACTGCCAAAAGGGAGGCACACTGGCCAAATTGATAGAGCTCCCCAGCACCAGAGAACAAGTGTGCATTTCCTGAAATCATTTGGGGAGGTGCAGTGAACAGGGCACACAGGGAGGGGAATGGTTGTGGGAATCTACCAGCTGTGTTTTTCATCTCCTTCCTGTTTTGCAGATAAGTTGGGTATTTCTATAAGCTCCTTTGGGTCCCTATCAGGAATAAAGCAGTGTGATAAGCTAGGTTCCCTTTTAGCTGCGCCAGGCTGTGCTGGCACATCAATTTTCCCCAATCAGCGCAGCAATTTTTTTCACAGCGCAGGGGTGGGAGGTTCCCTTCCCAATAGCCATGCAGGCCCAGGCCAAGGTGCATCTTTGCAGCACTGTGGGTGGGCAAGCAAAAGGCGATGAGGAGAAAAGGGGGAGAGCACAGGGCGCCTGCACATCCATCCCTCCCTTTTCCGCTCTTGCCTTGGCAGGAAGAGATGTGCCGCCACACAGAGAGCCCCCTTGCACCACTCTCGTCATCCTTCCTCGGTGAAGCGCCACCGCTGCCGCTTGCCCATGGGCAGCTCCCATCCCTCTGCTGTCTGGCTTACTTCCTCTCCTCTCCCTGCCCTCCTGCATCCCCTTAGTGCAGGGCTGGCTCCGCCGGGGTGTCCTCACCACCACCGCTGCAGTAAGAAGCCCCTCGGTAGCTCCTGGCGCTGGTGGTTGAGCGCACAGAAGAGCCGGGATCCTGGTGGCTACCTGCTTTGTTCCCTGGCCATGCTGGAGCCTGGATGGGTGGCCTGGCTTTATTTTAAACGGGAATGCAGATCTGGGTTCATTTCTATATTTAAAGTGACAGGGCACCAGGAAAACAATGCAATAACCCATTTCATGAAGCTTGCAAGTTGGTGAGGGAAATAAGTTCCGTGTACTTGCACCAGGGGGTTCTCTTTCTTTTGCATGGTTCTTTAAACCATCTGGGCCCACCCACTTTCTAAAAGTACTTGGCAGGCAC
>NW_015192851.1:0-1094 GCF_001447785.1 Gekko japonicus | reverse complement strand
CTAGCCCCCGCTGTACATAAAGTGGGAATTAGGCTAACAGGAACAACAAGACTTTATCCACGAAATAGCTTGCAGATGTCTCACAGCCAATTTCAAATTCCCTAGCGTTTGGTCTGCCCTGCGGCAGAGCTGTTATAGACCAAACCTTTCTAAACAATAGGGCTGGGCGTGAGCTTGAGGATGCAATTGTAGCCGCATAGTACTCTCTCTTCGCGGTATTGACTGCGATCTCATAGGATCTCATAAATGTTCTATAAGATGCTCTTGTAGCTTTGTCTTGAGCACGATGCCACCGTCTCTCTAGCCATCTCAGTTCTCACTTCAGGGAGCAAACCTAGAGCAGGAGCGCAGAGGGCACTGAGGAGCAGTCTCATCAATGGCTGCGAAGTGTCGGCTATGCCAGTCCTCTACAAGCTCATCCAATGAGCCACCAGGGGGCTTCGGATCCCACAGAGCTGTCTGAAGCCATGCTGGGTCCATCTGGTTCTGCGGGCAAGCTAAAATATGCTTGCTGCCTAAACAGGGTCGGGGTGGGACATTCAGGCAGGCCCTCAGGGCATGGTAGTCCAGCCTGGTTCACTGTTACCCCCACCGCAAAAATCAAATCAAGCATTTGCCCACCTTGGTGAGTGGGGGTCGTTACATAGTGGGTGAGTCCTAACGCCGCCATGGATGACACCAGGTCCGTTGCCTGAGTAGAGGCCGCAGCTGAGTAGAGGATCCCCAGATTGTTATATCTAATTCTCAGCATCATCCTAGATATGGATTGTTGGGAAATGAACTAATTTATGGTTTTATATTTGCTACACACACTACACATGGACTGTGCACACATCTGTATACCATGGGCCAAAGAAAGCTGTTTGCATCACCTACTGTGAGAGAGAGACTTCACATAGGGAACGCGTGCCTGCATTTTATGTTAATGTAGCTTGCACACATTCAGCGCAAGGCATTGTGGGAAGAAGGAGCACATGTTAGCCATTGTGAGCAGAGAATAACAACTAGGAGAAGAAATTCCCCATTAATGAAGAAACTAGATGTCACGCAAGACACGGACCTGAGCTGCATTTGAATTGCTGTTTCCTGTTGAT
>NW_015192850.1:0-1173 GCF_001447785.1 Gekko japonicus | reverse complement strand
CCATGATAGTTTCCCCCCCTTTCTACGGAGGGGCGCCTATGGGATTTATACATCATGAAAATGCCCATTTTTTGTCATTATTCTGTAAATTTGTGAACTGATTGCAGCAATTCCTTTATTTTGGTGTTTTCAGATTGCTGTCGCCCTGGTGGTTCTGCGCATGCGCCATGATAGTTTCCCCCCCTTTTACGGAGGGGCACCTATGTAGATGCGCAAACTGAGGAAATTATTTTTAAAAACCCGCCGACACACGCTCCCACGCGTCAGTAGTGTAGACGCCGGGGAGTGACGTGACTGCGTGGTGAGGTGGGATAAGGGAGGTAAGTGTGATCACAATTATCCAGATCAAATATAATCCGGTTAGAACTGGAGCAGTTTAACTCGCTCCCAGCACGCCGTCTGACCACACCCAGTAACACGTTATAACTAAAGCACATGGGTTATATGGACCAAAGCATCCAGGAAACAGTCATTGGCCCCAGTCACACTGGGGGGAAAGGCGCGACTAAAGTGCGGCTTTTTCGAGCCGCATCAAAAGAGAAGCGCGGCGGCGGGATCAGACAGATCCCCCCCAGCCGCTGCGCAGTTCCTCCCCGGCACAATCAGATAAGCCACGGACCGCAGAGCGAGGTGAGCCCGCTGCGCATGCATGTGCAGATTAGCAGGACCTCGCATGCTGTGGGAGAGACAGGCGCCCCGGTGATCACACGTCCGCCCCTGCAGCGGATTTTTCGGTAGGTACTAGTGTCTCATAGGGTGTTTTTTTAATCCGCATCTTCGGCCGAAAGAGACGGATTGGGGACGGGTGCACACCGCTTCCCAGATGTTGCAGTGCGCCCCCAATCCGTCCCTCTTGCGGATCTAATCCTCCCGTGTGACCGGGGCCATTCTCTCCTAATGTACCAATTTCTGCTAGACTAGGCAACATTTTTTCTATTACTTCCACCACAAGTTTCTAACAAACCAGCCAGCCGCTTCCGGCTCCTCTAACCAACCAAACCTCATTATCATTCCCTTGACCAATCCTATCCTCCATCTGTTATATCAACCAATCAAATTTTGTATCTAATACCACCAATCTTAAAGGAGCCACACTGCCTTAGCCAATAAAAATGTGCGTGTATAAAGTGCTGTCGTGTCACAACTGACTTATGGTGACCCCAGCGAGGGGCT
>NW_015192849.1:0-949 GCF_001447785.1 Gekko japonicus | reverse complement strand
CACCAAGATGCAGCCACCTTAGGGGTTCGGGGCAGGAGATGAACAAAGATGGTTTGCCGTTGCCTGCCTCTGCATAGCAACCCTGGACTTCCTCATGGTGGTCTCCCATCCAAATACAGGGTTGATCCTGCTTAGCTTCTTAGGGTGAGCCTGCAGGGTCTTCAAGGCAAGAGATGAACAGAGGTGGTTTGCCATTGCCTGCCTCTGCATAGCAACCCTGGGCTTCCTTGGTGGTCTCCCATCCAAGGACTAACCAGGGCTGACCCTGCTTAGCTTCTTAGGGTGTCCCTGCAGGGTTTTCAAGGCAAGAGATGAACGGAGGTGGCTTGCCACTGCTGGCCTCTGCATAGCAACCCTGGGCTTCCTAGGTGGTCTCCCATCCAAGAACTAACCAGGGCTACCCTGCTTAGTTTCTTAGGGTGAGCCTGTAGGGTCTTCAAGGCAAGAGATGAACAGAGGTGGTTTGCCATTGCCTGCCTCTGCATAGCAACCCTGGACTTCCTTATGGTGGTCTCCCATCCAAGTACTAACCAGGGCTGATCCTGCTTAGCTTCCAGGATCTGATGAGTTCTGGCTAGCCTGGGCCATCCAGGTCATGGCCAAGAGGCTTTAGCTATCAGCCAGTTCCTTCTCTGATAGGATGGCTTAAAAGACATTGGGGGGAGAGGGAGGAGGTCTTCCTGTGTTTCTGTAGAGATCCAGGTAGGTAAAGAATCCACAAGGTAGAACCAGTCCTTCCCATGCATTCTTTCCCAGATAGGGAATGCCCATATATATATTTTTAAACTCTGTCATTTAAATAGCCACGGATCTCCCCAGTGGAAACCCATGGGTGGTTCAACCACGGTCTCAAACACCCTAGATAGTTAAGCTTGAGCTCTGGCTGCTCCACTGTGCATTGGGGTTCCCTGGCACAAATGAAGCCTGCCGATGTGGTACATTGGTCAGA
>NW_015192848.1:0-1120 GCF_001447785.1 Gekko japonicus | reverse complement strand
CGTTTCTCCAAGCTAATATTCAATTGTGTTAAACAGTGCCAAGTAAGTGAACATGACAAATGCTCAGGGGAGCCCATCGAGTTATACCCCCCTAAAGTCCCTCCTCTCTCCAAACCCTACCCTTCTTAGTCTCCAAATATTTCCCAACCCAGAGCTGGCAACCCTATAAAAAAGGGGGGTAGGAGACCCATATCTCTGGCCCAGACCTCCTTGGAGCAAGTGCGAGATAAAAGTGTATGAGACAGAATGTACTTTGCAAATGACTCTCAAAAGCTTGCACCCTGAAACTCTTGGGGGGTCTCTAAGGTGCTAGTGGACTCAAATCTAACTGTTCAACATGACTACTAAGGTGGTCAACCCGCCGGTGGCAGCTGGAGAACTTCCACTATTACAACTGATCTCTGGATCAGTTCACCTGGAAACAATGGCCGCTTTGGAAGGTGGACTCTATAACATTATACCCCATTATGTGGCATTATGGCCCACTGAAGTCCCTCCCTCCCCAAATCCCGCCCTCCTCAGGCTCCACCTCCAAAATCTCCAGGTATTTCCCCACCCGGAGCTGGTAACCCTGAAAGGTACACTGCTGGAAGGAATGTTTAAAAAAATGCATTCCTGGACATTTTAACTGGTTGCTCGTCAATCTGGCACTGTACATGATAGCCAATCATTTTGTTCCAGGAGCAGATGTTGGAGGAAGATGTTGGTCGGTTGCATGCAGGGGTTGTTTCGTAGAAAAAGAGCTAGGGGAACTCATTAGCATAACTCATTAGCATATGCCACGCCCCCTGGCATCACCGGAAGTGTATCATTAGGCCACACATCCCCTGACATCCCCGGAAGTGTGTCATAAGGCCACACCCCCTGCCATCACCGGAGGTGTGTCATAAGGCCACACCCACCACTCAGTTAGTCTTAGTCTTAAAGGTTAGTCTTAAAGGTGCTATTTGTTAGTCTTAAAGGTGCTATTTGAACTCTTGAACTATTTTGCAGCAACAGACTAACACAGCTACCTCGGGGAAACTCCTGGATGGGGCTGGGAGTCCTTGCGGAGGCCATGTGGCGTGGCCTCGGCCAGGCAGAGGGAGAGGCTGCCAACTTACCCTCCTGCTTCTTCCTC
>NW_015192847.1:0-1170 GCF_001447785.1 Gekko japonicus | reverse complement strand
TGAGGATCAAGGAAAACATCACAAAGTAGCAAGCAAGCTTTCAAGTTCCCCAGAATCTTCTTCAGGCTAGACGTTCAGTGAGGAGGAAAAAGAGAAGGCGGCAAAGCATATAACAGATTTTCTCATTCAGTTATGTTAGCACTGCTAGAGTCTTGAACGCATGAAACTGCCATACACTTGCACTGCTCACAAGTAGGTCCGCCAACCTCTAGGTGGAACCTGAAGAGCTCCCATTATTGCCGTTGATCTCCAGATGACCAGCTGCTCTGGAGGGCGGACTCTATGGCATTATACCCTGCTGAGGTACCTCCCCTAACCGGTAGGGTTGCCAGGTCTGTTGGACCAGCTGGCAAGGGATGGGGGTGAACTTACCAGGAACAGGGAGGGAAGAAGCCAGAAATAAACGTGATGTGTCTACATCACCCAGAAGTGACATAGACACATTGGGGATCTTGGGGCGACACTCTGGTTTGTGGGCAAAACCTCTATGGTAGAATTAGGTTCTACCATAGAGTTTTGTCCAAAACCCAGAGCGTCCCCCCCAATGTCACTGACGTGCCTACTGGGTGATGTAGGCACACTGCGCTTATTTCCAGCTTCTTGCCTATTTGGGGGGGGGGTATTCCCCTGCAAGCCAGCTGGCCAGCGGCGCAGAGGAGAACCTAAAACTGGGGGAACCCCACCCACATGGGGGGATCTGGCATCCCTACTTCTCAGGCTCTACTCCCCAAATACCCAGTTATTTTACAACACGTAGTGGGCAACTGTATTCACAAGTGAGCGCACATACAACCGGCATTACAGTGTACTCTTTGTACTCATGTTGAGTAATTTTCACATTAGTCAATATGTGTACAGCTGAGTGTGTGATCCTCCCCCATTTATCCAGGTACTTGCCCCCCCCTCATTCATCAAGTGAATGTGCACTGGCTCTTTCTTACAAATAGATGTACACACACAGAGGCAGGATGTACACGCATTCTCTGTAATGTGTGAACAGGGCTGCTGAGCCAGGTTATTTCTCTATCGAGGTCAGTATTACTCACACTGATTTGCAGTGGTTCTCTGGGGCCGGTGCTTCCTACATGACCCTTTTAAGAGCAGGTGGCGAGGGACTGAAACTGGGACTTTCTGCATGCAGAGCAGATGCTTGACCACTGAGCCATGGCC
>NW_015192846.1:0-1189 GCF_001447785.1 Gekko japonicus | reverse complement strand
GGAGGAAAGTGGGGAACGGGTTCCACCCACCAAGCATACGTCACGTTCTCCCAGGCTACTACAGGTCATGAGAGATTATATGACCTAACTAGCTATATCTCAAGACTCCTTTCTCCCAAGGCCACAGGCCCAGCTGGTACCTGTGAACCATGTGGGGGTAGCTTTGGGAAAGTTACAAGCAGCGCCTCCACACAACTCCATGCATTCATTCTCACATCCCCCCCCCCAGGAATGTCAGGGAGGACAGATAAGGTAACAAGCGGAGCCGGCAGATGGGCAAAGCAGGCGGGGGTTACAAAAGCGAAAGCAAGCCTTCATATGAGAGGGCAGCAATACACACTCATTAATCATAATATAAAGCCAAGCATTGATCCTGGAAGGGGTCCGAACTTGACAGCTGTCATATAGAGGATGGTATGGAATTGTTTTATGTTGCCTTAGAAGGTTGGACCGGAACCAACGGGTTGAAATTGAATCAGAAGAGTTTTTGGTTAAACATTAGGAAGAGCTTCCTGACAGAGTGGTTCCTCAGTGGAATAGGCTTCCTCGGGAGGTGGCGGGCTCTCCTCCTTTGGAGGTTTCCAAGCAGAGGCTAGATGGACATCGGACAGCAATGCGGATTCTGTGAACTTAGGCTAATCATGAGAAGGGAGGACAGGAAGGGTTGCATCAGTGCTTAGTTCTTGTGGCCCTTTCTTACTCCCCCAGGGAAATGCTGATCACCACGTTGGGGTCAGGGAGCAATTATTTTCTAGACCAGTTTGGCTGGAGATCCTGGAGGTTTTTTGTCATCTTCTGGGTCACTGGGGATGAGGGCGGGAGGTATTTGTGAATTTCCTGCATTGTGCAGGGGATTGGACTAGATGATCCAGGAGGTTCTATGATTCTATGATCACTTGTGCTGGTTATCAGTGTGCTTCCAGTTCCAATTTGCAGGGATGGTGTTGACCTTTTAAAGCCCTTTGTGTCCAGGGACCGGCTTACTGGAAGGACCAGCTTTTCCCCATTTGAGCCCAGGCAGACCCCACAGTTTTCTCACAAAGGCCTCCCTGAGAGCGGCAGCTGCATTTGTCTGGGACGGGCTATGAATGTGTTCCCTTCCTTTCTGCTTTTTAGAGAGAAGTGCAAGGCAGAGCTTGTGAGGCATTTTTGGCTGAATATTGCTTTTAAACTGGCTCTTTTAGTAACT
>NW_015192845.1:0-1171 GCF_001447785.1 Gekko japonicus | reverse complement strand
GATTTCTTGAACAAAGGGAAGGTCTGAACAATACTGTTATAGTAAGCCAGTGAACTGGTAATCAAAACAGGTTTTCTTTTTTTAAAAAAACCCAGGAAGTTTTAAAAGAAGCTTGAAGACAAAGCTATGCCCTCAAATTTGGTCATGAATTACACATAGACAGTGGAATTGCACATAGATTGTGAGCTTGACAGGAGAAAAAAGAAGTCCTCTAAGGACGTGTACACTTGAAACTGATGGATTTCAACTAAACTGTTGAAAAAGTATGACGGCTTCCAAACCAAATATTCTAAAATCAAATGTAAACATGTCAAGCTGTGATTATTTGGTAGCAAAATATTAAACTGTTTAAAAATCCCTTTTCATAATAATTCCAATTTAATCCAAAAAGTCACTTGCATCACGTTCAAAGGTTTATAATAAGCCTGAAACCATCCTAAATCACAATGGTACACACATGCAAACTAGCCTCAGGAAGATTAACACTGAGAATCACTACAATTTAACAATATTTAAATGTTTTGGGGGTATGAAAATACTATTAAAATTACTATGTTGGTATCAAACTTCTATTGTTAAATTATTAGTAGTCATGATCCAAAAGAACCATATTAAACAAAAGTGCAAAAGCCCAAGATCTTGAACATGTGGAACTGGTTGTGTGGTTCTTTGAATTCTAGGCAAATTTTGAAAGGCTGTTAATTTTTTATGTACTATCCTAACTAAAACTAGATACCACATTAACCCCTTAACAGAACAAAAAATGGCATTTTACTAAGCTGGTGTGGGAATCAAATAGACACCAAAGTCAGGCACAGAAATCAAAATCTTTGTGGGTTTCACTAAGCATGACACCAGCTGTGAAGCAAAAGTCTAACCATTTACTGCATTTCCTTTTGGAAGTACAGAAACAGAACAGCAGCAAAGTACAGTTGCCTGCCCCCTGGTCCAGCAGGGGTTCTCCCGTTTCTGCAGGAATCCCACCTGCAAATGCCCCAAAATCCAGGGCGATGACATCACCTGGAAGGGACATTATTGCGCCACCGACATCACATGGCAACACTGTAGGTTTTGGGTTAAACTCTCTACGGTAAAATTAGGCTCAAACCATAGAGTTTTGGCCAAAAAAAGTACAGCACTGCATTGCGACGTCAGCGGCGCAATGACATTC
>NW_015192844.1:0-1177 GCF_001447785.1 Gekko japonicus | reverse complement strand
GCCCCTGTTTCTGATATCACTTCTCTCACTTTAGGTATGCTACTCCCAGCCTCAGCCCCCCTCCACTCTAATTTTGGAATATATGGATTATTTACAGGGTGGACATCAGGATCACTGGGATGATATATTTGAAGAGCTTTGAACATCAAAATCACTATAAAAATGCATAGCATGAGTGTTGTTATTCACTGAGTAAACCACCCTCCAAGGCGTCTCTGTGCTGCCTGCCATGAATCCTGACTCCTTCTGGTCATCAGGTATGATAAGATCTCTGGAGGAGGTCCACCTTCTCTAGACAAGGGAATAAGCAGGTTCTGGCATACCTAAGCTGACTCCTCAAAGAACCAAAAGGGTGCATTACTAAAGATGAATGCAGAGCTAAGCAAGTGAACTAGCTACATGAGGATCATTACAACAATGGAAAAAGTACAGAAAAAGGCAACCAAGGCCCCTGCCACACGGCAGGGGAAAAGCCGCCAAAAAGCGTGGCTTTTAAAAGCCGCGCCAAAGTTGAAACGGCACGGCGGGATCCCACGGATCCCCTGGCCACGCGGCCTTTTCTCCCTGGCACGATCAGACGCCGGGGAGAAAACACAGATCTGATGGCGAGCCAGCTGAACTGCGCATGTCGGAGCATGCACAGTTCGGCTAGGAGCCGGGGACGCACTGGCGCAAGGATGCGCTGGCGATCAGACTCCCGGTTTGCGGCGCACCATTGAGATGAACCACCTCGGTAGGTGGTTCCAACGATGCGGATTATCGCGTGGATGGGCCAGTTCGGGGAGCTGGCCAGATGTTGTGGTGTGATCGCGGCCATTTGCTCCGCCCCCGAACCGTCCCGCTCCCGGCCCAAATCCCCTCGTGTGAACGGGACCTAAGATGATTAAGGGGTTGGAGCATCTTTCCTATGAGGAAAGGCTGAAGAGTCTGGGACTTTTCAATTTAGAGAACAAACAAGTAAGGAGGGGCATGATAGAGCTTTATAAAATTATGTACAGGTTAAAGAGAATGGAAAAAGAGATTTCCCCCCCTCCCTCTCCCAAAATACTAAACTTCAGGGAATCCAGTAAAGTTGATGGGAAGTAGATTCAGGATGAACAAAAACATATTTACACAATGAGTGATTAGAATGTGGTATTCACTGCTAAAGGATGTAGTGAGGGCCACAGGCACAGAC
>NW_015192843.1:0-1170 GCF_001447785.1 Gekko japonicus | reverse complement strand
GCAGAAGCAGAAACACAAGAAAAAGACTGTGGTGGTCACTCATGTGAAATCAAACCTATTGTATCCCTTACTTGTATTTCCACTTGCATAAGATTCTGTGCAACCAATTTCTGGGCACTGGAATATATCAGGAGAAAAGCACTGGGTGCTGTACAAGATCTTGTGCAGGCGGAACTGCACTCAATGCAGTTATGTTTCTGCTGGCACATCGTTGGATCCAGCACTCTAATTTTTACTTTTCCCTTCCTTGTCTTTGCCACCCCACATTTTGTTTTTGCTTCACAAAAGTGCTATAGCATAATATGAACATACAAATAATATCCTTCTGCCGGAAATGCCTTCGATTTTTATTTTCTTTACCTAACACACAGAGAAACCACTGCACAGTGGCGTTGGAAACTATCAGCTGAGCAGTGAATTCCCACTCTATTCCAGCCATCTGGATAAAAAACAAACCAACCCTGACTGCACTTTCCCCCATATATCTCTGCAACAAAAAGGGCTGGAGAATTCAATGTTTTCAAAAATGAATTTGAGATAACGCAAATTTGAAATGGAAATCAATAAATCATTATACTGTTATTGCATTATAGTGCATTAGCTATTGCTTAAAAAAAGCCCTGTGATGGCACAGCAGGAGAAATATGGTGGGAAAACAGCACATAGGAGAAGCTGAAAGTGGAAAAACATGGCAAGGAGGTGTGAGGCACCTTTGCAAGACAGGAGAAAATACACTATACCTTCAAGACGACACAATAATGCACTTGGGCAGTATTTTTTCTTAAAAGGACTCAAGTTCAGTGGGTTAGAGAAAGAACATACTGAGGACAGGGGAAACCTGGAAAGAGGAAAATTATAGCACAACATCAATCAGAAGCTACAGGGGAAAAAACACTCAAGTTTGTTTAGAAGCTGCTTATGGTAACACAACCCAAGAATGGCTTCATGTCTCTGTCCTGATTGGATTGAGGCTGGCAAGACTCTTTTTATAGCAGGAACTCCTTTGCATATTAGGCGAAACACCTGTAATGTAGCCAATCCTCCAAGAGCTTACAGTAGCCCCTGTAAGAAGAGCTCTGTAAGCTCTTGGAGGATTGGATATATTAGGGGTGTGTTGTTAGCCAAATTGCCTTAAACTCTCAATCAATATTGGGGAAGTTATGATTATTA
>NW_015192842.1:0-1105 GCF_001447785.1 Gekko japonicus | reverse complement strand
GTTGGGTTTGACCTTGAACTTGATGGAGAAAGCACTGGCCAGGAGGAGAACTGTTGCTGACTGGGACTGGGGCTGTGTGGAGCAGGTTGCGGGAATGAATCAGTGGGGTTAATTAGCTAATTGACCATCTGTCAAGAGTTACCTGTTTTGTTTCTGAGGGAGGATCTTTTTCTGCCTTACAGACTGATGTTCAGTGGGTGCAGCTTTCCTTAGCCTAGTTCTAAAGGGCTGGGGAAAGGTGTACCAGTTGTAACAGCAAAAGGACAGGTGGTGGTGGTGGTGGGACACCTGCAAGACAGAGCTTTATGAAAGTATGCATGAGGGGGAGAAAGTGGCAAGAGAGAGAGTTCTTTCTCCCGCTCTCATAATACTAGAACATGGGGGCACTTAATGAAGGAGATGAGCTATAGATTCAGGACAGGGGGAAAGCACTTATTTGCTCAATGAGTAAGTAAATTGTGGGATTCACTACCAGTGAGTATAGTGAGGGCCACTATAGAGGGTGTGGCTGCCAACCTGCAGGTGGGGCCTGGAATTACTATCGATCTCTGGACTACAGAGATCAGTTCCCCTGGAGAAAATGGCTGCTTTGAAAGGTAGAATCTGCAGACTCTCATCCCTGTGGGGCCCCCTTCCCTGCCCAAACTCTGCCCTTTCCAGGCTGTGCCCCCAAACCTTCAGGAATGTCCCAACCCAGAGGTCACAGCAACCCTGTTAAACAGCTTTAAACCCTATCATTATAGGGCTTTGAAAGGGGAATAGGCAGGTTATTGGAGAAGTCCATCAATGGCTACTCCCCATGATGGCTGAAGGGGACTTCCACCGGCATGTTGTAGTGGTTAAAGTGTCTGATTAGGATCTGGCAATTGGGGTTCAAACCCCCATTTGTGCTGTGGAAGCTTGCTGGGTGACCTTGGGCCAGTCACATACTCTCAGCCTAACCTACCTCACAGGGTTGTTGTGGGGAGAAAATGGAGGAGAAAAAAGTGATGTAAGCTTATTTGTGGCCCCATTAGGGTGAAAGGTGAGGTATAAATAAAAAAAATAAAAATAAAGACGCAGCAAACATGTGAATACCAGTGCTGTGAGGCAGCATCAGGGGAAG
>NW_015192841.1:0-1199 GCF_001447785.1 Gekko japonicus | reverse complement strand
AGTCAAGCCAGAAAGACTGAGGGGATGGGGCTCTTGCAATGGGTAATATGGGAGCAGCTTCATTAATTGCTCATGCTCTGCTTTATTCAGAGAGAAACCTTGTTAAATGTCAGAAATAAAGTAGACCGAGGAGAAACTTGATTTTGTTCTGCCTCATATGCCGATGTTATCACGAGAATTGCCACCCTCTAGGTGGTAATACAAAAACTGAGGGCCACAGTGTCAGGAAGATATGGAACAGTATATGACACTGTATGTAATAGATGTATGCTTAAGGTTGATCTGTTTTTGTGCTTGTTACTTTTATTTTTTACATTTTTCTATACTGTTATATAAATATTGGTGTCAAGTATTACCAAAGATAGGTTTCACCAAAACAATACATCAAACTGGGAACTCTGAATATTCCCATCAAATTCCTCCTCTTACTTTCAGAATCGGAGGCGTTCCAAAAAATAAGGAACAGAGTATTGGAGATAGGGCTAGCCAGTTTATACAATGCAGCCAATAAGACCTGCTCTCCTCCTAGCCATGGGATACTCCCCACTGTAGAACTTCTCCCTAGTTATTTTTACCAACTACAAACTCCAAAAATCCGCAGACATTTTTCTCTTGCCAGGCTTAATATTTTACCGTCAGCGATTTTAACCGGAAGATTTCAAGGTATACAGCTTATTAATAGATATTGCCCCTGTTTAAATGGAATTATTGAAACAGTGTCCCACGTGTTGTTAGAATGTCTTTACTGTAACAATATCAAAGTATTTTATCTTCAATCTTAACTAGCATTATGGATTTTCCTGATGCATATAAACTGTTGTTTTTACTTAACAACACTAGTGACAATATAACTGAATCAGTGGCAAAAATTTTACATGTTGCCGTTTTTATATGAAGCAATATACTGTAACCTTGGGATATTTTAACTCGTAATCTTTATGTATTCGCTTACTGTTCCCCTTTTACAATGCCAATAAAGGTATGATGATGATACATCAAAGTGCAGGTTTACACTGTGTTCAAACATTCAAACGGTGTCCCACCCACAAAGATTTAAACCTTACATCCTGCCAGGTATGTTACTCTGAAACTGTGACTGGCTGAAGGCCATCCAATCAACTTCCAGACCAAGTGTGGATCCATCCAGTTGTAACCCAACACTCTGGCTCTTGAATTTAACTGACTCACATTATGAATTC
>NW_015192840.1:0-1196 GCF_001447785.1 Gekko japonicus | reverse complement strand
AGGGGGGTTGGTTGGTGGAGAGGAGGGGGAAGGGCAGTCTGCCTGGAGCTCCCGGAAGGGGGGGGGCGGAGAGAAATGGCTGGCTCTGAGTTGGGAGATGTCTGAGGAGGGGTCCCGGAGGGTCCCCCCAGGAGGTATAGTGCCCAGAGACCATCCTGTAAATCATCCCTTTTCCGCAGAGGAACTGATCTCTGTCCTCTGGGGGAACATTTGACTTCTGAGAGAACTCCAGGCCCCGCCTGGGGTTGGCCAACCTAGCAGAGACCCTGCGGGAGGGAGGAGAACCCCTGTTGGTCCAGTCTGGTCTCCCTGGTCACAGATAATCCAGGGCAGCGCTTCCTAACCTTCAGCCCCCTGCCGTCTACCAGCTATGAAAGGCAGCCACCCGCCAACTCCCAGGAAAAACCAAAACCAATGCTCTCCCTAAGCTGTGGAGTCTTGTGAGCAGAAATTCTACTTTGTGAGCTACTGGCATTAAAGTTGTGAGGGAGCGATTTGGCTACTTCATAAACTAGTTTGTTCTGGAGCCATCCTTCCTGAGCTCAGACAAAAATGCGTAAGCCAGAGGCTAAAAAACTGTGAGCTAACTCACTAACTCAGCTTAGAGGGAACACTGTTCCCTACTATTGTTGATTTATGTGCTTTCAATTACAGACTGTGCTTGTGGGCCCTTCCCAGGGTTTTGAGCAATTCATTTTCATACTGCAGCAAATGGAGGGGGTGTGCAAAATAGTTTTCTCCCCAAGTATTTTGCATTTCGCCTTTTCCTTTCTGCTTGATTCTCAAACAGAATATAACTCGTTTAAATAAACCAACAAACTCCAGAGTATGTACATGTTAGACATACATATTGTACGTCTAATTGGTGCCATTCTGGTATAATTTTTCAACTATTTTAACTTTGGTTTTAAATTGTATATTTTGTTACGTTGTCAAAGGGTATATTTGGTTGTTAACCACTCTGACTTTTGTGAATTGAGAGAAGGGTGGTATATAAATATGAATTACAAATACATAAATGTAAAATGAGCAACAAATGTTTCCAAATGTAGCACTGGTTAAAAGGCATGGATTTCTTTCCATCTTCCCAATGCCTTTGGGCCTTTGTGTCCTTGGATATGAATCGATATGGAGGGAAGAGGAAATACTACTTTACCCAGTAGTATTTGGAATTTGCTGCCACAGGATGTCATGAT
>NW_015192839.1:0-1181 GCF_001447785.1 Gekko japonicus | reverse complement strand
GCCCCATATAGAGAGAGTTACAATAATCCGACCTGAAAGTGACCATTGAATGCATCACTGTAGCCAGGTCACGCGAGGTGAGGTAAGGGGCTGACTGCCTATCTGTCTCAGGTGGAAAAAGGCAGACCTGGCAGTGGTGGTGACCTGGGCCTCCATAGAGAGGGAAGCATTCAGGAACACCCCCAGACGTTCACCCTCAACGTTGGCACCAATGGAGCCTCATCAAAGGTTGGGAGCCTGATTCCCTGACTCAATCCCCCATGACTCAGGTGCAGGACCTCCGTTTTAGATGGATTTAACTTCAGTTGGCTCTGTCGTAACCATCCAGCCATAGCCTGTAACGCCCTGTCCAGATCAGCTGGGGCCGTGTCTGGGTGGCCATCCATCAGTAGGTAGAGCTGGGTGTCATCCGTATACTGGTGACATCCCAGCCCATATCTCTGGATAATCTGGGTGAGTGGGCACATATAGATGTTAAATCGCATGGGGGAGAGAATTGCTCCTTGTGGCACACCACATTCCAATGAGTGCCATTGGGATAACTCTCCCCCAAGTGCCACCCTCTGTCCCCAACCTTGGAGGAAGGAGGTCAGCCACTGCAAGGCAAGCCCCCTTATCCGCAAGGCGGTGGGTTAATGGTCAACCATATCAAATGCTGCCGACAGATCTAGCAGTATCAGCAGCACAGATCCGCTTCGATCCAGGTGTCTCCAGAGGTAATCCACAGGGTGACCAACACAGTCTCTGTCCCATGGGTGAGGCAAAAGCCAGACTGGAAGGGATCCAGGATCTTAGCATCCTCCAAACAGTCTGGAGCTGCACTGCCACTGCCCTCTCTATTACATTACCCAGGAACAGTAGATTAGACACTGGGCAGTAATTACTAAGGACCATAGGGTCCAAGGACGATCTTTTTAGGAGAGGATGGATCACTGCCTCTTCGTAGATGGTATCTGCAGTCCTGTTTGGAGAAGACCAATGGCTGCTGTTTTCTTGGCCATGTTCTGTATTTTATGTGTTTTCTAGTCTGGTTTCTTTTTAAAACATTGGTTTCAATTTGGATCATTTTAGATCTTGAGATTTTATTGTTGCTTCCTTTATGGGTGAATAGAAAGAGTCATAGTAATTTTAAAAAGATATATGTTGATCTGATATGCAAATAAAATATCCAGGAATCTTTG
>NW_015192838.1:0-1269 GCF_001447785.1 Gekko japonicus | reverse complement strand
AACTCTAATATGCCTAGCCTTTTCCAAATTCACAGTTCTCTGAGCATTCTTTTATTCTTTTAGTCTCTAAAATTTGCACCACAAACTTGGAATGCTAAATCCCCCCTCCTATTTTTAGACTGCATTAAAAAAAAGGAATTAGGACATTAGAATATTTGGGGAGGAATGATTGGTTTTTGAATGTTCACAACTGGATCAAAAATGTTGCACGTGTTCACAGTGTCCTACATTGCCTTTTCCCCATTCCGGCTCCTCATAAATTATCTTTGATATGAGCAAAAAAGCCAATTAAAAAGAGGTTTTGCAATCCTTGTGGGGGGATGCTTGAGTTGTCTTTTGACTTACAGAGGAACTACTGCATTCTCTACCACAGCAGGCTCCCCTCAAAAGCCAGAGGAACAAGCAGACCAGGAACTGCCTGAGTAGACCAGTGCACCTCCAGCACCCCTGGAAACAAGGAAGGTGGACAGCCAGAGCTGAAGCATGGTTCAGGTGAAGGAGCACATGCTTGAATCTTCAGGCATTCTGTACTCTCTCATGCAGGAGGAGGGTACCACTATTTGCAGAATACAGGACATAGTCTACAGGAAGTGGTGCAGTTATTAGCTCTGTATATAAACTCACAGATGTGGTCTAGTCTTTGTTGATTCAACAGCTCTTCACCCTAGTTTGTGCTAGTCCTGAGATGGTCAAATGAGGGTTCAACTCAATGCAAAATGAACACTGCAAAGTTTGAATGTATATCATATTTATTTTGCAAAGCTCATGGAATCCCAGCTGCAAACTGATATTTGTTTCAGACCTTAAAGGTAAAGGTAAAGAGTCGAATCCGACTCTAGGGTTGTGGTGCTCATCTCCGTTATAAAGCCGAAGAGCCAGTGCTGTCCGAAGACATTTCCATGGTCATGTGGCCGGCATGACTAAACACCAAGGCGCACGGAACGCTATTACCTTCCCACTGAAGTTCTACTTGCAAGTTCTTGCTTTCGAACTGCTAGGTTGGCAGGAGCTGGAACTAGAGACGGGAGCTCACTCTGTCTTGCGGCACTCGGGTCTTGAACTGCTGAACTACCGACCTTCCACAGCCTGCAATTCAGCGTCTTAACCACTTGAGCCACTGCAGACCTTACAGACCTTACAAAACGCTATTTGGAGATCTCTCGCCTGTACAGGCAATTTGCTCATTTAGGAAGTTCCGAAAACTATTAAGGGAACATTAAGATTATTTTGTCAAATCCAATCAGGTGACTATTTGAGAAATCCATAGCA
>NW_015192837.1:0-1244 GCF_001447785.1 Gekko japonicus | reverse complement strand
ACCCTGACTTGGATGGCCCAGGCCAGCCCGCTCTCGGCAGATCTCGGCAGCTAAGCAGGGTCAGCTCGGGTTAGTACTTGGATGGGAGACCACCAGGGAAGCCCAGGGTTGCTTTGCAGAGGCCGGCAATGGCAAGCTACCTCTGAACGTCTCTCACCTTGAAAACCCTATAGGGCCGCCACAGGTCCACTGTGACTTGCCAGCAGTTTCCACCGTCATTTTGTGCCATTTTTCTAACCTGGTACTAATATTGGTTAATTTTCACTATTTGCTTGTCTGTTCACACCTCCTTCACTGTCCAGTAGGCATAAGGGCTAATTCTGTTGATTTATGATGGCACGGCCATGGAACCTTTCTCCACCAACTCCTTCCATTTCCCTTTACATTGAGATTTACCCTTGGAAGCCTCATGGAGCAATTCACGTCAAGCCTTGGCTCCCCCCAACCTTCCCCATAAGAAGAAGAGAAGAGATTGGATTTATACCCCGCCCTTCACTCAGAGTCTCAGAGCTGCTAACAAACTCCTCTCCCTCCCCCTCCCCACAGCAGACACCCTGTGAGGTAGGTGGGGCTGAGAGAGCTCTTTCAAGAACTGCCCTTTCAAGAGCAGCTCTGATGGAACTATGGCTTGCCCAAGGTCATCCAGCAGGTGCAAGTGGAGGAGTGGGGAATCAAACCCGGTGCTCCCAGATTAGAGTCCGCACACTTAACCACTGCACCAAACTGGCTCTCCCAGGACAATTTCCCCTTCAAATGTCTATCCGAAGAAGTCGGCTGTGACTCACGGAAGCTCATGCTGACATAAATGTGGTTAGTTTTTAGGGGCGCTGACCTGGGTGGCCCAGGCTAGCCCGGCCTCATCAGACCTCAGAAGCTAAGCAGGGTCGGCCTGGTCAGCACTTGGATGGGAGACCACCAAGGAAGTCCAGGGTCACTATGCAGAGACAGGGAATGGTAGGACATCTCTGTCCGTCTCTTGCCTTGGAAACCCTACGGGGTCGCCGTAAGCCGGTTGAGACTTGATGGCGCTCTCCCCCACCAGACCTCTAAGGTGCTGCTAGGCTTCCGTTTCATCTGGCAAGCCACACATGACATATTCTCCACATTCCTCGTCACCCCTACCGTCGATTTTAAACAGTGTGAGAGAGAGGGCCGTGCCGTGGTGTGCGCTGTTGGCCGTTTCCGAGTCAGCCTCTTTGCCCTACTTGGGGCGTTGCTTCCTCGTCCTTGCAGGTGTTTCAGTT
>NW_015192836.1:0-1300 GCF_001447785.1 Gekko japonicus | reverse complement strand
AACCCTTGTTTTACTGCAGACCAGCCCGGTGACCCTCTGAAGCTTCTGGTTTAAAACTCATACGTACAGACACAAAGCCAGCTTAGAATCCTACAAGCAGCAAGTTACAGAATTAATAAAATAATGTTGCCTGGGCTCGGACTCACCCCGGGAATCGTAGCGGTCATATCCCAAATTAGTTATTCTCCTCTGCCCTAGCTTTAAGTTCTTTTTAGCACTTAACACTCACAGGTGACGTCAAGCTCCGGGAGCCAGTCACTGCGCTTCCCGGTCATGTTGATTCTGATGACCCTCAAACTGCATCACCAGCAGTGTTCTGGCCAGCTCACTGAATGTCAGCTGCGCTGCCATTGTCTGTGGGGAGGGGTGAGAGGCTGCTGGGTGCACGTCTTACTGTGCTGGAATGTTAACTTTCACTCCTTCTCCCTGAAATCTTATCTGTTAGCCGAGTGCCTGACCTTGGTGCTTCACGCGCTTTGCTCTGCCTGGGAATGTGAACCCGTTAGTTTAGGCGCAACCCGTTCGCACCTCTGATTGGCTCGGCTCCATCAGGGGACCCCTCTTGAAACACAGTATATCTTCTCCCCCTCCCGCCTTTAGGGTTAGCTCTTACATGGAATGTATGCAAAGATGACCTGCCTTTACTGTACTCAATAAACTTGATCCTCTTTGAGGGAAGAGAAAAAGAAGAAGAGATTGGATTTATACCCCGCCCTTCACTACCCAAAGGTGTCTCAGAGCAGCTTACAAGCTCCTTTCCCTCCCCCTCCCCACAACAGACACCCTGTGAGGCAGGTGGGGCTGAGAGAGCTCTGACAAAGTGCCCTTTTTCAAGAACAGCTCTGACAGAACGATGGCTTGCCCAAGGTCATCCAGCAGCTGCACATGGAGGAGTGGGGAATCAAACCTGGTTCTCCCAGATTAGAGTCCACGCACCTAACCACTACACCAAACTGGCTCGCAGTGGTCAAAACCCAGTGGTCAAACATTGTTGAGACGGATTGCTGTGGGACTCTGACAGAGGGTAAGAGCTAACCCTTGTGGATCAACTCTAGCATGGGAAACATTCTTTTTTTGGGGGGGGGGGAGGTTGCGCTAAAGGAGTCAAGGTCCTGGGTGGAGGGGCTGCTCTTAGGAGTACAACTGCTCCTCCAGGAGGTGGCGGAAAACTCAAGATGCACCAGAGGAGAAGCATAAAAATTAAAGCCGCTCTGAGTCTGCCCAAAATCTTGATCCCCCCCCCGAAAGTTTTTCCAGTACTTTTTTTCATCACAAAGCTACCTGAGGAAGTGAGCTGTGA
>NW_015192835.1:0-1251 GCF_001447785.1 Gekko japonicus | reverse complement strand
CATGAATCCATCTCCAGTATCGCTTAGTTTTATCGATTTATTTATTTTATATATTCGACTTCTATACCGCTCCTTCCCATAGGCTCAGAGCGGTTTACAATCAATTTATACCTATCTAGGGCCACATGTTAGGGGGGGGGGGTGACTGCCTACCGGCATCCGGGCAGCAAGGCTCTCCTGTTGTTGCTGTCTTTGTTTCTCGGCTTCATTTATCCGTGGCGGGCTCCTTTCCCATCCATCTTTCTGGCGGCGGCGGCCGGTGCTGGTCTTATTTTTGCAGCAGCTCCTCCGGGTTGGGTCCTCGTGGTGCACGGCAGTGATGACCGTAGCTTCGGCATTTGTCCTACTGGCTCCGCCACGCTTGCACCTCCGCTCCTTCCAGTCAGTCTCCGCCCAGATTCAGCTGCTGCTCAGCGCCGGATATTCGCTGTTGTCACCGTTCGTCACTCGTCATTTTATCGCCACCGCTCATCGCCACACCATTGCTTGCTGGTACTTCTGCTGCACTTCTGCCGCACACCGCCCCATCACCCCATAGGGAGGAGGATGCCCCCTGCTACCTAGGAGCAGGTACCCATTTATCTACTTGCAGAGCTTTCGAACCACTGGGTGGGCAGGAGCTGGGACAAGGGCCGGGAGCTCACCCCGGTCGCGGTGGGTCTCGAACAGCCTTATGGCTGTTCACTAGATAAAATTACTGCAGGCTTTTACCACCTGCGCCACCGCTCCCTTTACCGCCTGCGCCACCGTTACAGTGCCACCACATATGATAAAAAGATCCTGTACTAGATAAACACTTCCAACATTTGTTGAACACTTACTATTTCCTTTAGCTATTCTATCAGGTGTTATATACCATCTGTAAAACATCTTATACATATTCTCTTTAAAAAATGTCAATCCTAAAGGAAATCAACCCTGACTGTTCCCTGGAAAGCCAGATACTGAAGCTGAAGCTCAAAGACTTTGGCCACTGAAAGAGAAGGGAGAACTCACTGGAGAAGACCCTGATGCTGGGAAAGATTGAAGGTCAAAGAAGAAGGGGGCAGCAAAGGATGAGATGGTCAGACAGTTATCAAGGTAACGAACATGAAAGTAAGCAAACTCCAGAGCATGATGGAAGACAAGAGGGCCTGGTGTGATGTGGTCCATGGGGTCGCGAAGAGTCAGTCTTGACTGTGTGACTGAACAACAACAACATGAATTTGTTAGGTGTCTTTAGGAAAGACACTCCCACTTAGCCTTAGGCCC
>NW_015192834.1:0-1181 GCF_001447785.1 Gekko japonicus | reverse complement strand
AAACAATACAAAACAATAAATACTCATGTATTAATACTCATATACTTCAGAGGGAATTGAATCAGACCTTCCGCCCTTCAAGGCCAGTATTGTCTAGGGATAGGTCCAAACTGCATTGTTGTGGTTTGGTTCATGATTCATGGCTAAACCACAAACCGAACCGTGAAACGATATGCTGGTTTGTGAACTGAACCAGTTGTACCAGTTTGTGAGCCATTTGAATTTTAAACCCCTGCTTTCTGCTCCCCGCAAAAAACCACAGGGAGCAGAAAGTGGGGGGGGGGGCATTTAAACCAAACAGCTGAGCGGGCAGGGAGCTCCTGGCTGCTCAACTGTTTTTTGTGAAGAGCAGAAAGCAGGGGTTTGTGAACATTGCTTCACAAATAATGAACTTGGTCAAAATTCAGGAAGAACTTTAGTTTGTCAGCTGGTTTGTGCCCATCCCTAGTATTGTCTATTTAGACTGGCAGCAGCCCTCTGGGGTCTCAGGCTGAGGCCTTTTACATCACCTACTGCCAGTTTCTTTAACGGGAGGTACTGGGGATTGAACCTGAGACCTTCTGCATGCCAAGCACATGCTCATTCATATGGGGATATTAGAATTTGGCCATAAGACCATGTGATCATTTCAATACTCCTATGAAGGAACCTGTTGTCTGAACCAACTCCAAGTGATGACAGTGGGGTCAAGTCCTACAGAGAAGCTCGTGGAAGGCGCTGTCAGCAGGCATCTTCCCTGCTTTGCTTCTCCGCAGGAGCCTCCTGTGTAACCCCAAACTGCTCTGCTGGACTAGATGGATCACTGGTCTGATCTAGCAGGGCTCTTCTTAGGGTCACATGGTCCTTTTGATCGGGTTTTGCCGCTGTACCCTCCTGCATTTAAATTTGCTGACCAGATTGGCCAATCCGCCTCCCACGCCGAAGCAGGCTTAGTCCCACAATTTTCGCGGTTCTCTGCTGCATTTTTTGGCACTGGTCGGAACGAGTACTTTCCGGGTTTTCCCACTGCGATTCTGCGATTTCCGTATCTAGACTGCATATCGCCATGACCGCACTTTCTTTCTTTCTTTCTTTCTTTCTTCTTTTGGGCCGACCCCTGTTTTGCGCATGTGCAAAAAAAATGCTATGTTTTGAACAGAACACGATGGACGTGGCAATGGCGGAAAGAAGGAGTGATTCTC
>NW_015192833.1:0-1168 GCF_001447785.1 Gekko japonicus | reverse complement strand
TGGCCTCTGTGTTCTGTTTGTTGACTCTCTGTGGCAGCTGTTGTACCATTGTGTGAAACAGAGGCCCAATCTGCATTTGCCATGTAAAGCTGTTCCATGCTGCTGTGGCACTTGGCTTCCCATTTGGCTCAGTATAAAGCTGTCCTCTGTCTGCATCAGGACACAAGCTGTTTAGGGAGAGCATGAGAGAGGGGGGAGGAGCGGCCTCCCAGGGGTGCCGGCAGGGCACTGCGCTGTGCTACAGGGAGGAAACGGCACCTGTGACTCCCCCACACAGAAAGTAATAGGGGGTGACCTGGTGGGGGAGGCAGGAAAGATGGAAGGAGCTGGGTAAAAGACACAAAACACCCAGCAGTTGCCAGGCAGGGCGTTCTGGAGACTGCCCCAGGAAATAACAAATGGTTGAGGGGTGGGCATACTTCCAACCTCCCCCCCCATATGATTGCAGAAAAAATGTTCCCTGGTTGCTTTTAAATGCAAATGACTGGATTTTCAGCTAACTTGTTTCCTTTGGGACAATTTGTGTATCTCCTTAGAAAAGACGGGGATGTGTGTTTCAGCTCCAGTTGTCTGCTTGTGGGGGGAGCAGTTGTACCACCTTAAACCCACCTTCAGATAAGGCGGTGAGATGCTGTTGTGACCTTAGAGTCAGTACTAAATGGCAATAAAATGATGTAGGCAGCCAATGCTGAGAAGAAACAATACCAGAGTGGATGTGGCATGAAAAGAAGACAGAAATTTGTGAGATGATGTGAGATCATTGGCACAACGGTGGGAAACACCAATGCAGATTGGACCAGTATGCTGCACTAGATGGGCGATTGGTTTGACACAGTGGAGCATTTCTTACAATCTGGGCCAGACCATCATAGACGCATTTTAGGAATGTTGCCTAGAGTGGCCCCTTAAGGGGGGGCACCACACTGGCCAGCCACCCCGCCCCTCCCTTGCGAAAGCCCTTCTCAACTCGTGCCAGGAGATGCATCATGGCCACAGGGCTCTGGGAGCCACCTTGGGCTGCAGGGAGGGAGAGCGGTGGCTCCGGTGGTGCCAGGGAGTGGGAGCCACTCTTTCATTAGGCAGCAGCAGCGGATCCCAGCCCTCACTGCCCAGTCCAGTTTGCAGGACAAGGCGCCCCGAGCACACCATGAGGCTCCTTCCCCATGTG
>NW_015192832.1:0-1190 GCF_001447785.1 Gekko japonicus | reverse complement strand
ATGTGGTTTTGAGCAGACCCTTTTTCTTCCTCTGCTTCTGATTCGAAAGGAACAATAAGCAAACAACTTGACATAGCTTCATTGGTCTCTCTCAGTTCCCCCCGCCCCTATTTCCCCCTCTGTATTTATCATCTCACCATGAATTACTCGGTTCAGGAGGCTAATGACTGCCGAGGCAAGCGCTGACACAGGAAAATCTGCGTGTCAATGCAGGAGTGAGCTTTGAAAACAAAACGGATGGCAAGCTGACGCTAGCCAATGCAGAAACCAGGATCTGAGGCAATGCAATGAAAGCAGATATTCCAAGGCAAGGGGGAACCGGGTTGAGTGCTGAGAAGATGTGGAGCGAATGCCAGACGGAGAATGGACCGTGGTCTTAGTTTTCAGGATGACTTCACCCATCTAGAAAACCCATGGGCTCTCCCTGTCTGTGAAGGACTGAAGGTTTTTCAGCTCAAGTTGCAACTTCTTGATGCTTCACCCTATGACCATCCAAGGTCCATTGCTGCTGGCTGGGCTTGCTGCATGTTTCTTTCTTAAAGCGTCCCATCTCTGCTTATGCCACATAACTTTGGGATTTGTGGATGGTTCTGTCCTATGTGATTAGATCGTGATGCCTGCTGGAGCCAACTTTCCTCACACAGCAAAGGGAATGTTGATGTGTGTCAGACCCCCAGTCCAGTTACACTCAACAACTCTCTCTTGGCAGTGATACGTTTATTGAGATGTATGCAAGAGCCAGAAAGTCACTGTGTTAGAACTGAAGACTTTTGGTGGGTACAAGCTAAATATAGGTAATTTGAATAAAAGCCCCTTCCTTCCCCCACATTCACACCACGCCTAACATTGCCATGCCAACCAAGTGAAAGGTCTTGGTTATCTGCAGCTCAAGCTGGTACAAAGAAGCTCTCAAGGACACCTTCCCTTGGGAAAGGGAAAGGAGGCGCAACTTGCGAGAAAAGTTATGTCTTCTAGAAGGAAAGGTCCCATTCTCTCACTCACTCACTCACTCACTCACTCATCCCACCTCCCTTCCCTCTCCCCAATAACTAAGGCAACCAAAGCAAGCAAAGCGAAGATTGGTTTGATAATGTGTCTGGCTGTTGTGCCCAGATCCTCAATGGGCCTTGAGAGTCAGGGAACAGAGGCAGCATCCAGTCAGATTTAGTATAATCAGGGGTCATTTCCTG
>NW_015192831.1:0-1188 GCF_001447785.1 Gekko japonicus | reverse complement strand
GACACCCCTGATCTAGAATATTTGGGACAAACGATTAGGGTTGCCAGGTCCCCCCTGGCCACTGGCAGGGGATAAGGGGTTAGAGTTACCAGATCCAGGTTGGGAAGCTCTTGGATATTTGGGAATGGAGCCTGGGGAGGGCAGGGACCTCAGTGGGGGTATAATGCCATAGAGTCCACCCTCCAAAGCATCCATTTTCACCAGGCCAATTGATCTCTGTAGTCTGGAGATGAGCTGTAACTTTGGGTAGGGATGGGCACGAACCACATTTTTGCAGGTCATTTTGGTTAGCGGTTCATGGCCAAACCACAAAATGATCCACTAACTGAGATGAACCAGAAGGTTGTTTCACGAACTGAACCCGCTTGTGACCCCTGGTTTCTGCTCTCTGCTGCTGTTCACAGGGAGCAGAGACCAGGGGTTTCCCTGCTATAAGCAGCTGGGTGGTGGGGAGCAGAAAGCAGGGGTCACACGAAGCCTTAAAGTTCATGGAAGTTTGTGGCAGCTCTTCAGTTTGCGAACCATGAACCGGCCAAAATGCATCATGAATTTTTGTTCAGGAGACAGTCCGTGCCCATCCCTAATTCTGGAGTGTTCCCAGGTCCCACCTGGAGGCTGGCATCCCTAAGAGAGGCATAGCAGTATATCATAAGAGAATGCTGCTTTACTTTAGAACTTTCTATACCTCTTTTCCAGCACTGAAGAATGTTCAAAACAATAATCCGAAGGACTGTGAAGTCATAAATGAAAAATTCAGAACCGGGTTGTTTGTTCCAGATGGAGCACGATTCTTTGGTATCTCTTATCGATACCCCGAGAGCCCACTACTTTGCCTTCCTACCTGCTTCCTGTATTTCATCATCCACTCCCCTCCCTTGTCTACCGAAATGGTGGGATTTTAATTCTTCACCACAACAGATTAAAGTAGAGCCTGGAACGAAATGGGCGGGAGACGTGACCCTTGTATCTTCTCCTGCACTTAACTGGACGGTTCTCCAGATTCTGTCTTGAAAAGCCCAGTGTTAATGTGATGGGAAAATTGTCTTTGTGGATTTTAATCTGTCCTATGTTTAAAAGTTTGTATATCTCTCTTTTCTTTTTCTTTTTCTTTTTTTAAAAAACCTGTATCTCTTGTTCTTGTGAATTTTAACCTTCTTCTTCTTGTGCTGTCTAAAAGCCAATGTGCTA
>NW_015192830.1:0-1323 GCF_001447785.1 Gekko japonicus | reverse complement strand
ATCCAATCTCTTCACTTCTTCTTCTTCTACCTGTTTCAGGTACTTGATTGCATTCTTCCCTGTATCCTGGAGAAGAAAAGACTTCTCAGATACCAGACAGGGTTGTCCCTACCTTGCCTCAGTGTAACAGAAACAGGCAGTTTTCAGATTCTGCTGAATTCCTGGGGCTGCCACATCCATTTAAATGGGGGCTTCATCTTCTCCCACCACCCACCTTGCAGGGCTGTTGTGAAGATAACAGTGCATGAATTCCTTGGAAGAAGGCTGGAATGCAAATGCATCCAACAAACCACTCCTTGCCCTTCAAGTGACGTTGTATGAATTCGTAAAATATCCCTGAGTTCATTGCTAGAAGGTGAGATATACATTTGTGCACACTTTGAAAGAATTTGGAAGAAAAACCAATTCCCCAAATCAGATTGTGCTGTCATAAGAGGCAATGCTGTTACCATAAGGGGCACGGAGGTTTGTGTCGCCCTGAACGGGAGGGCACAGGCTTGCTGGATCACTTCAGATCTCGGAAGCTGAACAGGATCGACCCTGATCAGTATTCGGATGGGAGACCACCAAAGAAGTCCAGGGTCCCTACACAGAGGAAAGCAATGGCAAACCACCTCTGCCCCTCTCTCGCCTTCAAGAAAACGCCATTGGGGGGGGTCGCAGTGTGTCGGCTGTGACTTGACTGCACTTTCCCCCCTCCCCCCAAGCTTGTAAAGGTAAAGGTAAAGGTCTCCCTTGCTCGAAAGCCAGTCGAGTCCGACTCTAGGGTTGCGGTGCTCATCTCCGTTTCCAAGCCGGAGCCAGTGCTGTCCGAAGACGTTTCCGTGGTCATGTGGCCGGCATGACTAGACGCCGAGGCGCACGGAACGCTGTTCCCTTCCCACCGAAGCGGTCCCTATTTACCTACTTGCAATGTCTTGCTTTCGAACTGCTAGGTTGGCAGGAGCTGGAACTAGAGACGGGAGCTCACTCCGTCGTGCGGCACACTCGGGTCTCGAACTGCTGAACTACCGACCTTCCACAGCCTGCAGTTCAGCGTCTTAACCACTTGAGCCCCCAAGCTTGGCTCGCCATCAAAAGCGGAGAGCCCCCTCCCCTCTTCCCAGGCCACCTTATCGCACTAGTAGAAAGCAGTCGAGAAAAGGAGCTGCTGCTGTGTCCACCTTAATATTATCTCCCCTCGCCTCGCCCCTGGGATCATCAGGTAATGAAGTGAAGGAGATAAGGCTGGTGGGGAAACCTCTCAGCCTGCTTCTCCTCCTCCTGTGACCTGCCGTCCGCCACGCAAAGAGGGGTCAACGGAAGCACCAAGCCTTTTCTTGC
>NW_015192829.1:0-1206 GCF_001447785.1 Gekko japonicus | reverse complement strand
AGCAGCAAGAGGGACACAGCCACCTGCCGTTCCAGCGCGGAACTACGATGGCCACCAAGGGCCACTTCAAACCACTCAATTCGACTACAGAGGACTGGGACACCTATGTCACCCGGTTTGAGTTCTATATTACCACTCAACAAATTACGTATGCCAATATCAAGAAAGCCACTTTTCTCAGCGTCTGCAGCAAGAACATCTTTGATGTGGCTAAGACATTAGTTGCGCCTGCTGAGCTCAAGGACACGTTTGTCGCAATCAAGGCCAAACTACGTGACCATTTTTCACCTAAGCCTTCTGAGATAGCATGTCGGCACGCATTCAACAAACGTGAGCAAGCTCAAGGAGAGCCAATTGCTGAGTGTGTGACCGCACTTTGAAAAAGTGTGGCAGTGCAACTTCACAGACTTAAATGAGAGACTCTGCAACAGGCTAGTGTGCGGCCTTCAGGATGAAAAACTACAACGGCAGCTGTTTGCCAAAAAAGAACTTGAAGAGGCAATATCTGCAGAAACTGCTGTCGAGTCAACCAAAGAAGTACGTGAGTCCAGAACTACACTAATGGTCTGCAAGTTGCAGCCGGTGCATCAGGGGTACCTGGAAGAATCTGACAGCGAGGAGGACTCAGTCCCCCGAACACAGACCGAGAGGCGCAAGCACTCCAGCCTACAATCCACAACCAGATCGCCATGTGCCAGCTGCGGGGATGACCATGAGCACTGTGTCAGTTCCACAAGGCCCAGTGTCGTGATTGTGGGAAGATTGGACATCTCGCCCGGGTCTGCTGCTCGTCGAAAGCCAAGACATCACCTAGAACATTGCGTAGTAGGCATTGATCACGGTCAAGGGACACTACTGCATCTGCCGACTGTCATGCAACAAACAACTGCATCTACCATTTGTCGGTGTCACACACAAATCTACATACAAAGAATAAGATCAAGGTGACAGTACCCCTAAACAATGTTCCCTGCGAAATGGAGGTTGACTCGGGGTCAGCACTCACTATCGTCTCTACACAGACTCTACACTGACTTTTCCCTAGATGGAACAAACGTCAACTAGAACCTTGTGACCTTCAGTTAATTGATTTCCAGAGACAGCGCATTCCCATTGCAGGAAGTAAATTCACAGTACGCTACGAAGACTTTTATGGTCAGCCGAGCATCCTAGTAGAGGAAGGGCATCGTCCCAGTCTCCTGGGAT
>NW_015192828.1:0-1200 GCF_001447785.1 Gekko japonicus | reverse complement strand
GAAACAGCCTTCAACCAGGCCCGAGTTTCCAGAAGGCTCTCCTAATTCAGCCTTCATCCAGGCCGGAGTTCCAAGAGGGCTCTCCTAATTCAGCTTCGAGGGCTACGCTGGCTACACAATTTGCAGTTCTGCAGATGGAACACAAGATTTAAGAAGAACTGAATCGAAGGACTCTCCTATTTTGTCATTTCAGACACCAGCGCCATATAAACTCTGCACAGCCACCTTTGCGTGAAACAGTTTGATGTTGGCTGCGATACACTGAGGCTCAGATGAAGAAAAGAAACCACGGATGATATTGGATGCTGCTGTAGCCAATCTTGGCCAATCTTTTAACATGAGCACCTTGCACTACTGATCAAGTTCCGCTCTGGTCAAAGCAGACCCCTAAGTATTTAAAATGGGGGACCTCCTCAATACCCTCCCGTAAATCTGTCCAATCCCCCCGAAGTCTCTTTCAATGCTGCTGGAAGGGGGGGAGGCCGCGTGGTCGCTCTTGGGGGTCAGGGCTTCTCTCCCGCCAGCCGGCATGCTGGAGGCAGGTAGGAGCCCTCCCCCGAATCGGGAAACCCCTGCAGAACCAGGGGATCTGGCAACCCTATCCAAAGCTTTTCATGGCCTTGGTCTCTCTGGTCTGTGGGACTGCCTCTCCCCCTGGGCTACGCCACGACAGCTTCTCTCATCTGAGCAGGGACTTCTCTAGGTGGCACCCTGAAAATGGGCACAATCCACAACTGACCAGACACATGCCTCCTCTGTAGTGGCCCCCACCTGATGGAATGGGCTGCCTGGGGGAACCAGGAAGGCTCCCGCTCTCCTGGCTTTCTGCAACCTATGCCGAACGGAACCATTTCCCACTGCAGTGGAGGCCGGCCTGACCTCTTCCTCTCTGACATGAAGGACCCAGAGAGACCCTCCTGTGGGGCTGTCCAACCTGGCACCGCTTTTCCTCCCTGTCCCGCTGGTCTTTACCACCACCACCCCCCGCATCCCCCAGTCTGGCTTCTCAAGAACCAGCCCTCCTGCTCTGCTGGAAGGAAAGCCAAAGTGCCCCAAAGGAGGAAGTTGTCTCCTCTCTAGGAACCTCAACACTGTCTGCTTCTTAACCCTTTACTGGCTGCTGTCCACAGAAGGAAATAAAAGAACTGTTATAATAATTATTTTTTTAAGAACATAAGAGCATAAGACCCGCCAATGTTG
>NW_015192827.1:0-1200 GCF_001447785.1 Gekko japonicus | reverse complement strand
AGGTTGCAGGCTTAACTTGTATCGGAAATAGTTGTTTCCATACAAATGCTAGAAGTGTCTGAAGTAAAATCGGGGAGTTGCAGTGCTTGGTGTTGGAGGGGAAAATAGACATTGTGGGTATTTCAGAAACTTGGTGGGATGAGGAAAATCAGTGGGATACGGTGATTCCCAGTTCAAGTTCAAGTTTAAAACCTTTATTGGCATAGATCAAAATCATACACAGTCGCCATTCAGTTCATGGATTTAGCACACAGCTTCCTCATTATAAGGCAGTTACAGAACTTAGCAACCGCTTCAATAACCACTATATTTTGTGAAGCCAATAAACGGTACAACATTCTGTCCTCAGCTTGCTTGGCATCTTTTTAAAGAATATCTTCTAGATAAGGTGCCCGAATGTCATCATACAATCTACAATGGAGGGATACATGTTCGATAGTTTCAATCTCCGCTGAATCACAATCACAGAACCTTATGGAGTAGGGGATTTTCTTAAATCTACCTGCTAAAACTGCAGAGGGGAGCACGTTAAAGGCCCTTGTTTCCAAGCGTATCAAATTGGCTTCCAAACAAAGGGCAGCATAAGGAACACACAGAGGCAGCCCTAGTATTTTCCTCACAAAATTGGATTAAAGTTGTTCTACAATGTAATTAAAAGCAGTGATCCAAATGGGTACCCCATAAAGAAGCTTCACTCCAATTTTATGCTCAAACACTTTTAGGGCCGCAGGAACATACTGGTTACCCTTGGTAAAAAAAAAAAAAACTGGGTGATTGCTAGCACACAACAATTTGCAGATTTAATTGCTTCTGATCTGTGGGCTATCCACCTAGCACTATGGTGAAAAGTAATTCCCAAATATCTGAACCACTTCATCTGTTCAATGGATTTACCCTTAACACGCCAATTGATGGGTTTCCAGGAATCTCTGAACACCATTATTTTAGCTTTGACAAAATTCACGGATAATCCATTCAGCTCACAATATTCTATAAAGTGTGCTAACAGCCTCTTTATCTCTACCTGTGTGCAGTGATTCAGTTCAGTGATTCCCGGTTATATTTCGAAAAGAAAATAACTTCTATTGGTTTTAATCTGAGTGACTTGGTCACCCTGTCAGAGGTGGAGGTCTTTACTTTGCTTAAGCAGAGGCTTATTGAAATAGAGCTCCAAGAGCTCAGAGCCCTTGCCTCTGGAAG
>NW_015192826.1:0-1213 GCF_001447785.1 Gekko japonicus | reverse complement strand
GGTTCTCTTCACTCCAAAACAACCACCCCTGTTGCGGCCTGAAAACTACACCAATCCCTGCATGCGGGGGCGAAAATAAGTTTAGACCAACATTCCCGGCATTAAGAGACAAGACAAGGAAGCGGCGAACCATCAGTGGAATCACAGAGTTGGAAGGGACCTCTGGGGTCATCTAGTCCAACCCCCTGCACAATGCAGGAAATCCACAAATACATCCCTCTCCACACCCTCAGTGAGCCCTGTTCCAATGCCCAGAGGAGGGCAAAAAACCTCCAGGATCTGCAGCCACACTGGCCTGGAGGGGGACCGGGGTTCCAGACGTCCCAGAAGCTGCAACCTCGGGCATGCAAACCATGCGCCGTCATCCCATAATGCACACGGCCTACTATGCTCTTCCCCAACCAGTTTACTGTGACGTCACACCCTCTAAACCTCAGATCCAGTGCCAGAAGACAGGTTTGGGGACTGACCCGCCAGTCCAAGCCTCCAAAACTCACGGTGCCAAGGAGGCAGTCGGTCCTCGTATGCCGATCAGGGGACCAACTCCGTCAGCATCTTCCCTTATTAATCTCACCGCCTCAGTACAAGAGTAAGATTTGAGCCGGACAGACTGGCAAAATTCCCGGGGCATACACTTTCCAGAATCCAGATACTTTGGCTCTCAGAAACTGATACCCCCAAAAGCTTGCTGGCTTCTAAGGGGCTACTGGGCTGGAACTCAACTCTCCTAATGCACACCAACAGATCTACCCATCTGAAAACAATTACTAGCATTTACCAGGGGGCTACCCCAGACTCTTCCTCTGGAACCCGCCCCAGGATTTGAGCCCCACTAGAGCTGGGTCGTCCACACTCAAGAGAATCGGATTAAAGGTCCACCTAAGCCCAGGACTCCGTTCCAAGCCGTGTTCCCTCTAAGCTGAGTCAGTGCGAGGTAGCTCGCAGTTTTGTAGCCTCCGGCTCACGCATTTGGGTCTCAGTTGGGGCAGGAGGGCTCCAGAGCAAACGAATGTATGCAGCAGCCCAGATCACTGGCTCACCACTTTAATGCCAGTAGTTCACAGAGTAGAATGCTTGCTCAGGAGGATCCCTGACATTCGGCACACAAAGATACACTGCCTTGGCCCAGGGAGGCTCCACCGAGCGACTGGGCAAGCAGGGCAGCGCCGACTTTCGGCACGGGGGTGGCAGATATTGGGGGGGGGGAATGTCC
>NW_015192825.1:0-1187 GCF_001447785.1 Gekko japonicus | reverse complement strand
AACGTTCCTTGAGGCGGAAGGAGCTTCCTTGGAACAAGAGAAGAGAGCGCAGGCCCAGGAATGTTCCCAAAATGCCTTCTCCTGTGGTAAGGACTACTTCTGCCTGGATACAACTGGGTCACCCAGTGCATTTGATGGACAGAGCGTTCAGGTCAGGGGGAAAGATTAAACACCTCTTCACACAACACAGAGCTAATTTGCAGAACTCTATGTGCACGAATTAAACAAATCTGTGGAAGGCAATTCCTCACATTAATTAAAATGCTCATATCTCATCCTCCTTCCTTAAGGTAAACAGATCTTGGCAGAGGTTTTCAACCTTGTGAATAAACGGAGCCTCCACCTTCTGGGGCAGCAGAACTCTGAAAACCAGTTCCTGGGGGCCAATAATATTGGGGGAATTTGGCTTCTGTGCCCGTGCTTCAAGGGGCATCTGGTGGACTGCTGTGGGAAAGAGGATGCTGGAATAGGGATGGTGGGGTTATGGCTGGCAAATCCCCCCACCCCGGAGCTTTGGGGAGGAATTTTGGGAAGGGTATGGAAAAGATGTGGTGTCGAGTTGATGTTGCGTCTGGCTGAAAACCTGGTTGTGAAGTTAGCATGCCCAAGAGACACTCCGAAAGCTGGGCCGAATATGATGGTGAGGTGTCATGCGATGTAATTTCCATCTGTCTCTATTCCTCCAGCCCAGGCCTGACACAGGTCTCACAGATGGCAGCATCTGTAATCCATGAGTCTCCTGGGTACCTGGTGCTTCTCTTCTGCCTCTCCCAGAATTTAGTAAAAAGTGTTTATTTATTTGATTTATACCCCGCCCTCCCTGCCAGAGTGGCTTACAAAAGGATAAGACACAGGAACAATTATAACGTAGATATAACTACCTAAAAACAATTTGATGTCCTAAAGTGCTAGCTAGTTGTAAACTAATACTTAGAGATGGTGGCAACAGTTATGTTAACATAATCTACTGTCTTCCTTTAAAAATGTGTTGAGTGTACATAGGGTGAGGTTCCACGCCCCTGGGAAGAAGGTGCATGAAGCAGGGAACACACAATCAAGTGGAATAGAAAGTCCTGGAAAACACCCTTCCTTCCTCCTTTGTCTCACTAACAGGCAGTGGAGAGATCTTGCTGAGCCGTGGTCTTTTAAGAGGGGTGGAAACGGCTGTTGCACCTCCAGTCCAGGTA
>NW_015192824.1:0-1210 GCF_001447785.1 Gekko japonicus | reverse complement strand
TCTGCAGAGCTAGGAATTTCCACCATTTGTGATCATTCAGGCATGTGCTGGTTGCACAAGTGGCCAGTTGGTCAAACTGCAATTTCTGCAAACATGGGGGAGAGTGGAAGGAGCCACACATTTGTGCAGATGTTCAATCCACAATGCAGGCTCTGTGCACACACCTCACAAAAGGTGGGTACTCCTAACTCTGTGGTTACTGGGCCCCAGGATGGTTGTGTGTGGCTGCAACCTGGCTTGGCACACATAGCAATGACATTTATCCTCATGGTGGCTACGGTGCAGGAGGGCTATCAGGAAGGCTGACAGACATATCAATGATGATGCCCTTTGGTTTTGCCCTCAGTGGCCAAGGTTGCCCGGTAGCCACTGCTATGTGCTATCCAAGCCCCTCATTTGCATACTCAGATTTCCCCAGGGAAGCCAGGATCTAGATGCCCTCCAAGTATGGTGTTTCTAGCTTGTACAGGATCTGTTCTATACACTCCTGAACCTCCAGAACTGACAGGTGGTCGTTTTGACAGGCACAGGTTCAGGAGCATATAGAGCAGATTCTGTGGAAGCCAGAGACATCAAAGTCACAGGGGATCTCCCCTGCATGCTCCTCTACATGCCCTCCAACCCCCCCCCATTGCTTTGAAACTTGCAAAACATTTAGATTAGGGGTGTCAAACTCATTTGTTACAAGGGCCAGATCTGACATAAATGAGACCTTGTTGGGCCGGGCCATATTTGTCATAAAATATATTGCCAGGTAGTGGAGATATAAGCTTTTTAAAGGACACAAACACAAAGGGTTTTTTTTACTTAAAATAAAAACATGCTTAAAACATTAGCACTCTTGCAATATTTTGTTTATTTAACAGTGTCTGATTGAGGGGGTGCTGATTGAGTGTGCACTTGGTTGGTATCCTGAGCTGCTTAGGTTCCCATGGGCATAGCTGCAGCTGAGTGAGAGGAGAGTGTGTGTGCACCTGTTTTGGGCAGGGCATTTCCATGCTGAAAATGCGTTGAGAGCTGACTGACTGTTGCCACGTCCCTGGCACACCCACATTTCCACCAGCTCAGGGATTCATTCCATCACTTCACCAGCATGTGGCTGCAGTGCAGTACAGTGCCATTTGTGCCTTGCTGCAATGCAAAAAACCCTTACACTGGAATAAATCCAAATTATGCCGGCATAGGGGTCAGTCAGCTCCCTATTCCAATT
>NW_015192823.1:0-1209 GCF_001447785.1 Gekko japonicus | reverse complement strand
GGTATAAAAACCAACTCTTTTTCTTCATAATAGGCAGCCAGGCTGCCTATTCTGAAAAGGATGGAAGAAAAGGACTTTAGATGTACATCCTGGCTGAATGCAGAAATCGTGAGAGAGAACTGATACAAAGGCCCAGGTTTGTTCTCTAGAGATAGGAACTCCACTGCCCTGCAGTCTGGGGAAAGGGGGGACTGAGGCACAGCCTTTAGAGTTCTCCCATGATACAGCAAATGCAAGTATGCACACTCTTGTGATACATGTGAGGCATCAATTGTGCCAGCTTGCCTTTCTCATTGAAAACATGTTTCCATGCCCCCATCAGGAAGAAAAAGTTTTAAAATGGAAGTGGTTGTTCTTTTATGCCACTGATGTCCCAGCAATTACTAATTTAGATACAGGAAACACAGAAAAATCATTTTTGAGCTCATATCTTTGTATCAACTTATTTGTAAAGATGCTTCTGTGTATCTAATCCAATTGAATAATACTGATAAATGAAGAATATTCAAATCTTTATTAGGTTGAAAGAAGTAGGCACATAATATTATAGGGCTGCCAGACCTCCCGGTCTGGCGGGGTTTAGCTGTTTTTTGGAGGGTTCAACCTGCCGCCAGCCAGCTGACTGGTGGGAGAAGCCCCGCCCCCAAGCCCGAACACCTATAGCCACCCCACTCCCTTCTCTCTTGAGAGAGGGGAGGGAGAGGGGCAGCTGCTGGCAGCCTGCCTGAATTCCAAGTGGCATTGCCACTTGGAGATCAAGCACGTGGGGTCCACCAGCTATAAGCACTTAAAGGGACCCCTTTAAGTGCTCGCAGCTGGTGGGGACTGGCCCGCACCCGATCTTTCCAAGTGGGGGCCATGGGCTCCTGCCTTGCAAGAGGCAAGGGAGGAGCCAACAGCCCCCACTCGGGAAGAAGAGGTGCCTGGCACCCCTGCCTTGCAAGAGGCAAAATCAGCACTTGCAAAGCAGGGGCGCTTGTCCCTTGCTTCCTCCCGCCCTTTAAATGATAGGGGAAAAGTGGGGTGTGATGACATCATGCAGAGTGACGTCATTGTGGTGGGGGTGGCTACACCCCTCCTGGAATGCCCCCTAGTTCCCCTGCTGGGGAGAAGATTGGACCTGGCAACCCTGTAATATTAGCTGAAATGGCTGTAAGCCTGGTGGATGGATTTAAACACGGAGACCAAACTCTGCTATAGGTCAAGTAC
>NW_015192822.1:0-1213 GCF_001447785.1 Gekko japonicus | reverse complement strand
GAGCAAGGGAAACCTTTACCTAATCTGTACTAGATAAAAGTTCTGGATTGTCTTCAAGGGCAGACTCATGTAGAATGTGTTACTGTAGTCTTGAACAGAAGTCATTTGTGGCATGGATCCACGTGGCTAGATCAGCTGGGTCAAAGTAGAGAGCCATCCTCCAGGCATAATGAAGAATCTTGTGTCTGAAGAAGTGGACCCTAGTCTATGAAATGTTGTGCTGGAATGAAACTTTGTTAATCTTTTAGGTGCCACAAGAATCCCGTTTGTTTTATTTATTATTTCTTCTTTGCATTTATATCCCGCCCATCCCGCAGGCGGGCTCAGGGCGGGTAACATCATTAGAATAAATACAATATCAGTTTAAAACATTAAAACACGATAAAACGTTATAGCAATTAAAACGATGGGTACTGCTTGGAACAGCGTCAGTTGGCTATAAAGTTCTGGCCCGATGGCACAATGAGTTAAAGGCCAGTTGTTGGTGGTCAGTAGACAGGTGACAGACGAGTGACAACAACCTCAGGGAGGCCATAAATGGGCACCCGCCACCTCAACCAAAGGCTGGGCGGAAGAGCTCCATCTTGCAGGCCCTGCGGAATTGAAGGCGGTCCCGCAGGGCCCTAGTCTCAATAGGGAGCATGTTCCACCAGGCCGGGGCCAGGAGAGACTGCAGAGCCCTGGTCTCAATAGGGAGCATGTTCCACCAGGCTGGGGCCAGGAGAGAGAAAGCCCTAGCCCTGGTTGAGGCAAGGTGGGCATCCTTCGGGCCAAGGACCACCAGGAGATGTTGATCTTTCGAGCTTAACGCTCATCGGGGCATATATTTTTGCAGTAGCAGAATAACACAGGTCCCCACTGGAACTATTTACCTGCTGGTTGCTGTTAAATCTCTCAGAAACACAGCCAGTAAAAACACTGGCTACCCTAGTGAAAGCTGGTAGATATGAAAAGTCTCTATGCTTAAAATGAAACCCCTTTTCTGACTCCCCCAAACCAAAGGAGGATGCTGAAAAAGTGATCTGATTGGGACGATCATTCTATGAACTGGGAATTGGGTTTAAGATCATTTCTGGTGGGAACAGTCTTTTTCTTGTAACGGCTCGGCACAATTAAAACATTGAAGCTTGACAATTTCTGAAGGCCCATGGTAGCCTGCTTGGCCCATTGAACTCATCATTCCGAGATGAGATCACTTCATTTGCTTCCAGGG
>NW_015192821.1:0-1225 GCF_001447785.1 Gekko japonicus | reverse complement strand
TAAGCTATAATGAAAGATAAGCACAAAGCGGCATTTTTCCTTCAGAGTCAGCTGGCTGAGGTGAAAATAGCACATCTTCCGCCACAGCTGAGAAGCAAGAGAGACTTCTTTATCTTAGCAAAGCAGATTGAAAACAAACTATAATAAAGATAAGTTTTATTTTAAGAAGAGACCTTTGAATGTCTCTGCCAGCGCCTTAGTGATTTCCAAGCTTACACCTCTGCCTTTGGTAAGGAGGCAACACTCAGGAGACAAACGAACTGAGGGGAGAGTGGGGGTGGAACGGGTAAACACGCTTTCACAAACACGTGCAGCCACACACATTTTTCTCACAACACCCGGTCCAACGACCACACTGACCACCAGCCATTCTCCAAAATCCCACCTCTGGGTTGCCACCTCTGGATTGGGAAATACCTGGAGATTTTGGGGTGGGGCCTGGGGAGGGTGGGGTTTGGTGAGGAGAGGGACCTCTCTGGGGGATAATGCCACAAAGTCCACCTCCACAGGCTTTTTCAGCGATCATATTTGCATTTCTCGTATTCAAATGCAGTGTCGTGGTTAAGTGCGCGGACTCTAATCTAGGAGAACTGGGTTTAATTCCCCACTCCTCCACTCGCACCTGCTGGATGACCTTGAGCAAGCGATAGTTCTGTCAGAGCTGTCCTTGAAAGGGCAGTTCTTTAAAGAGTTCTCTCAGCCCCATCTACCTCACAGGGTGTCTGTTGTGGGGAGGAGAAGGGAAAGCAGTTTGTAAGCCACTCCGAGTGAAAGGCGGGGTATCAATCCAACCTCAATCTCCTCCTCCTCCTCTTCTTCTTCTTCTCCTCCTCCTCCTCCTCGGAGTCCACACCAGCAAGGAAAGGGCAATAACTCTGCTGTACTGGAGCTAGGGTTGGAAAGCTAAACAAATCACAGATGTGGCCCATTAGTCTGGCTGCCCTGTGGAGGACTAATGTTTGCCAACATTAGTCTTTAAGCTGTGCATTGCAGGCTCCCACAATTACCACGCTAACGATATTTTCCCTGTGACAAATATATTGCCGTCCTTTTTTCTTTCTTTCTTTCTTTCTTTTTGAGAAGGGACAACTGTTTCAAAAAAGCTTTCACAGTGCAGTGAGAAAAGCAGACAAGGAGTACAGCCATGAAGGCTTTGCGTTTGGTGTTTGAAACTGCCCCGGACTCAGATAAAATCTCATCAAGTCACTTCAAGGATCTATTAGTA
>NW_015192820.1:0-1218 GCF_001447785.1 Gekko japonicus | reverse complement strand
TGAACCTAGTTTTCAGTTGTTTGACTGAATGTTAACTACGCTTGAAGATCCGGTTTGTAATGCATTTAAGGGCCAAGAATCAGGAAATCTCTTCCTTGTCAGGTGTCCAGTGACAATCACAGACAGACCATGAGGAAGGAAGGATCTGTACTGTTCAATGTTTTTAAAGGCTTTAATCCAGATGGAAAGAGAAGGTATGTCTGTTGTAGACAGGCCCGTTATTACTGAGGTTGTTTACGGTGGATTTCATTGTCAGCTTGTGGTTGTTTTACAACCTAATCTTTTGTGTCCAGTGTGAAAGTCAAGTTTCTAGGCTTTCATTCATTATACATAAGAAAAGGAAATTGCCAGCAGTTTCCAGAAGTCAGCAAAAGGAACAGAAAAGCAATTAAAAATACAGGACATACCAAACTTTAATGCTTTTACTGCCAGGTTCTTCCAAATGTAAAGTATGAAAACTTCTAATCCAAAACTTCTAAACTTAGAGTAGTGTCTCTAAGAATGCTGTATTGCTACAAAAACCTATAATAACAACAAGTGGGGAATGTCTAATGATACCATATACTGTCTTTGCTTGCAGATAAATCTGCATATTTTTTTCAAAATCCAGCAACTAAACAAAATTTTTTAGAAGACGGAAAGTAAACATAGAGGCAAAATATAACAACAGTGGAGGCAGAACTACACACACATTCCTCTAAGGTTTACATATATCTAAAAATAAGTCCATATGCAATTGTCGTCTATATGCTATGAACTCAAGTGTTGATAACGGTATATACGAATTTATTCCTTTAATGTCTTGTAGAAAACGTGTCAGCTCAATAGGTATCATCTATCTGTTTTCTGTACTCTTAGTTTTAGTGTTAAGTATTTTAAGGCTGTTGTACGCATATTATCATTTCAGGCTGTGAAATGTTTTATGCTCTTTTTAGGGTCTGGCTGGATTTGTAATGCTTTGTTAATTTTCATAGCTTTATGCTGTTTTATTATTTTATCATATTTTATTCTGTGTGCCACCTTGAGCATGTTTCTGGAGAGGCAGTGTATACATGCTATAAATTTAAAAATAACAATTCCACCTGAGGCTGTAGTAAACAGAAGTTTCATTCGTGAGTTGTAGTGAAACCTGTTGAATGATTCTTGGGTGTAAATGTGAGTATGGACTATTTACATAATGCGATGATGGTGTGCCTTTGGTCTGAATCTGCCCAACTT
>NW_015192819.1:0-1219 GCF_001447785.1 Gekko japonicus | reverse complement strand
TTAGCTAAGAGACCATTTTGCCGAATAGGTGCACAAGATAGGGATCGTACTCCAACTGTACCAGAGTCGGAACCCTCTTGGAGCGGCACAGACGACAGACAGAAATGATCTTTTATGGAATTTATTAAGAAAATAACCCTAATACATTCAGCTAATTACTAAAATAGCACAGAGAGAGAGAGAGAGAGAGAGAGAGAGAGCTATGAAATAATGGGGTGAAGCGATCTTAAAGAGATCAGAGACAAAAGAGGGCGAAGCATTGATGATGGGAGTAATAGCTACCTTCCAAAGAGAAGCGTCCGTAATGAAGAGAGGCAGACTGCTTGGCTGGCAAGCACGTCTGAGAAGACCCAAAAGAGATGGGGGATCCAGCCAGTATACGTCCCAGGAGGCTGAAACAAAGATGGCTGGGTTTGGAGTCCTGATATAGGAAATTAGTGCCTTTGGGTCAAGGGGCACAATAGGGAAATGGTCCAGGATGAGCCATGAGGGCCAGTAATGGTTCAAAAGTGGTTTTGGACAAACGAAGTCCAGGTTTGGGGAAGGGAAGCCTTTGCTAGCAAGGCGTTGGGCAATTGCAGAGTCTTGGCTCCACTGATGACTGGGCTGTCAAGAGAACAGTAACGACAATAGGCTGATGGTGGGGTGGTCCCAGTATCGGGGGCAAAGTCCAGAGGCTTGATTGTGAGATGCAGAACTGGAATGCAGGTCCACCGACACCCTTGGGACAATGAGGTTAAGACACTGTCCTTTCACAATGACAGGTATGTGCCTGCTGTATCTGGACGGATGGCTGAATGTGTCAGAGAGAGATGGTCCTGAGCACATGGCTGGGCTACCTGGCATTGTGCACGAAAGGGCTATACGTGCCCTCTGCCAGCCTCGGCCCTAACCTGGCAAGGGTGCCATCCTTCACCTGGCAAGAGGGGGCTTGGGCTGCCACTTGGATGTCTTCCTGATAGGGTTGCCAACTCTGGGTTGGGAGCTCAGCAAGGATGCGTGATGCCGGAGAATCCGCCCTTCCACACCACCATTTGTTGCAGAGGCGCTTAGCGTTGTACTCTGTAGACCAGTTACAATTCTGGGGGGCACCAGGCCCTACATGGAGGCTGGTATCCCTACTTCCCAAGTAAGCGTACATGGGATCACCACCTTAGGCTCCTTTGTTTCATGTCAGCTGTGGTTCTGCCTTTCATTGTCTGTCACCTGCCAGCCAGGC
>NW_015192818.1:0-1286 GCF_001447785.1 Gekko japonicus | reverse complement strand
CAAAAAATGACGTTCCGCAGCCTTAAAAGATATACATGGTTGTGTTCAGATGAAGACTACGAAATGACTTTGTAATCGGGAAAGCTTCGTTAACTGTATGGTTTTGGACCTCTTCTTGCACATGCATATGATTTTGGATCTTTATTGTAGCATATCTTGTAATTATTGACTTTGGTAGTGTTATTTAGTGGACACACACAGCTTTTATTGGTCTCCTTTGTATTGTTCCAAGAGCTGTGGTTCTCTGTTCCTGTATTATACTGAACCTGACCATTGATCCATCAAGGTCACTAATTGTCTACTCAGACTGGCAGCAGCTCTCCAGGGTCTCACGCTGAGGTTTTTCACGCCACCGCCTACCTGATCCTGTAAACTGGAGATGCCGGGGATTGAACCTGGGACCTTCTGCATGCCAGGCAGATGCTCTGCCACTGAGCCATGCCCCCCTCACAGCATTAACAGTGCCCTCTCCTTGGAGTAAGCCCCACCGAATAGACCCGGGTAGGATTCCGAGTTGACCTGTTTAGGATTGTACGGCAAGGGGTGTCAGGTATAAATTGCTGGACTTCATTAACTTCCTGCTGGAGCCTGCTGAAGTGAGTTTATATTGGACAGGCCTGATAGCTATCATCTCTGATAATGTTTGATTGATTAATGTTAGCTGGTAACATGTGGTTGGTTTTCATTTAATAAAAGTGTTGCCTTCCAGAGGAAGTGTAGTTTTTTTTGGGGGGGGGGATTTGGTTGTCTGTTTGGGTAGTTAATCAGGTCGGGCAGAAGCGGAGACAAATCCCTTGAACTCGCTGCCGTCCACACAGTTCAAAGCAGAGCTTTCGCAAGCTTCAGACTGATCGGTGACTGGGAATGTTCTGAGATGAAGAAGAAGGAGGAGGAGGAGGAGATTGGATTTATACCCCACCCTTCACTACCTGAAGGAGTCTCAGAGCACTTTACAATCTCCTTTCCCTTCCCCTCCCCACAACAGACACCCTGTGAGGTAGGTGGGGCTGAGAGAGCTCTCTTGAGAACTGCCCTTGAGAGAACAGCTCTGAGAGAACTTATGACTGACCCAAGGTCACACCAGCAGCTGCATGCGGAGGAGTGTGGGATCAAACCGGGTTCTCCCAGATTAGAGTCAGCACTCTTAACCACTGCACCGAACAGGCTCTTAACCACTACACCAGACCGATGACTGAAATCCTGCACTTTAGCTGGGTCATGGTTGGAGATGCCAGAATTCAGTTCCTCCCCCCTCCCCAGAGTGCGGACTCTAATCTGGGAGAACT
>NW_015192817.1:0-1204 GCF_001447785.1 Gekko japonicus | reverse complement strand
GTGGAACTGGCAGCATTCCTGTGTTGACACAGTAGTAACAGATGCTTCCCCTGTTGTCTTTGAATGGTAATACTGGCAGGGTCTGATCTGTAAAGGCCCCGTAGATACATTTTTTTCCAGGAGCCCCCTTTGAGTTAGATCTGAAAATATTATGTAGCTCCTGTGGGATGGTGGGAAGGGAAGGGAGGTGGAGCTAGTGGGACTGCCGAGGAGGGGGCGCCCCTTGTGCTCAGCCATCCTGAGTCTCCCTGAACAAGGAGCCTTTGGGGGACCCCCGGGCTGCTCTCTTTCACTCAGGGCAGCAGGGAGGTGTTGGCCTCAAGGCCAAACTGGTGCCTCCAGCTCAGCTTTCATAGCCCATCCTTCCATGCCCAGGGTAATGCTGATCGCCATTTTGCGGTCAGGAAGGAATCCCCCCCCAGGCCAGATTGGCCAGGGATCCTGGAGGGTTCCCCCCCCTCCTCTGGGCGCAGAGCAGGGGTCACGGGGGGGGATTTCCTGTGTTGAGCAAGGGTTGGACGAGATTACCCTTGAGGTCCCTTCCAGCTCTATGTTCCCCTTGGGGTCATAATGTGGGTCCTCCTTCCACTGGTGGGTTTATGTTTGGGTCAGCTGGTGGTGCTGGGGAGCCAACGGGGGCTGCCGACTGCCACTCTTGATCGCTCTTGGCGGTGCTCCACCCTCGAGCCCCTCCAGCATTTTGAAGGAGCCTCACCCTGCCTGCCGATGCCGTGGTGAAGCAGGCCGATGCTCCTGGCAAACGGTCAAGCAGCTCAAGAGCGGAGTGAAAAGCTGCTATGTGCGAATTCCCTCCTGGGCCATCACTGACACATTTCCATGAGGCTGACTGCTTTCAGTGTGGGTGGAAACCCAGACCCTGCCCTGCCCTCTCCCGGGCAACAGGTACTCCACAGCTGACCCTGCTTACAGCCTCACTCTAGCAACTTCCAGTGTTGGAAGTGGCACACAGACTTCCCGGAGGCCTGTGTGGAGTATACAGAGCCCAGGAGGGGACAGGGCAGCTGACTTTGCCCTTTCTGCAACAGGCAGTCAGGGAGCAGATTAAGGTGAGCAAGACTCAGGGCCAGCATCTTTAACCTTAAAAGAAATGGACTCACTCCAAAGGAACATAAGACCATAAGAAAACATAAGAGAAGCCAATCAGGCCACTGGCTCACCGAGTCCAACACTCTGTCACACAGTG
>NW_015192816.1:0-1212 GCF_001447785.1 Gekko japonicus | reverse complement strand
TTTGGAGGTGGTGCCTAGGGAGGGGGAGGGTTTTGGGAGGGCAATGAACTCGCCCTCTAAAGCTGCTGTTTCCTCCTGGTGAACTGACATCTGTCACCTGGAGATCAAATGTGATTCCAGGAGGAACCCAGGCCAACCTAAAGGTTGGTAACCCTCAAGGGCAAGGGCAATATAGGGGCAAATGATTCTGTTTACATTCAGTCTAGAAGTTTACACTGAATTCCATTTCCTGGACATTTAAAGCCCTCATTAGCTGAATTCAGCACAAAATTTAATAGCTAAGTCACCAAAAAGTCAAACTTCTTACAAGGGAATTCATTTGACAGCAGAATAGATAGGGCTGCTCAGTTAGATGCTAGATGCACTTCCAGGAAACTGAGCACGGAACCTCTTTTGAGTTAAGACATTTATTAATACTAAAATATAACTCCCTTTATTAGGCAAATATTTAGTAAGTACCTACAAATGATGCCAACAACTCTACAGAAGGCAAGTGCTAATAAACTCAATGCTCTGGCCTGGATGGTCAAGCTAGTCTGATCTCAGAAGGCATACAGGGTCATCCCGGTCAGTACTTCAGCATGACACTCCCCAGGAAGTCGAAGGTTGCTATGCAGTGGCAGAGCATGGTAAACTACCTTTGTTCATCTCTTGCTTGGAAAACCCCTATGGAGTCACCATGACTAAGCAGTCACCCGATGGCACTTTCCATCAACACAAGTAAACCCAACCCTTCTATCAATAGGAGTTTGACCTGAATATGTAATGAAAACCATTTCTCTAAATAAGACAAATCAGGGGGTTTTTTTACTGGTCAGAAACTCACTGGTACATTCCCTCAATTCCCTCTGCCATCCATACCTCTCCTGCCACCCTGCCTACCTGCCCACCTCTTTCCTCAGTCCACCCTCCTACCATGGCAGTCCCTCCACCTCCTTGCCTCCCTGTGTCACTCAGAAGTCTCAGCACCAGCTCCTCTTCAGTTGCATGTCCTGCTCCTCCTCCTGCCCCCTTCCCACCACTCCCCCTGGCCAAAGCTCCACTTTTGCAACTCCTGCCCTGTCCCCCACCACCTCAAGTAGCAGCCATGACTCTCCTGACTGTCCAGGTCATGCAGTGAGTGTGCAGAGGCAGTTCCCCCATCCCACCACTCTGACTGAACCGGGCTCCCCACCCGGGGCTTAGCAGAGGGGCTTAGCTATTGGGTGCTTC
>NW_015192815.1:0-1222 GCF_001447785.1 Gekko japonicus | reverse complement strand
ACATACAACTACATTAAAACCAATAAATAACAATAAGTAAATGTACATACAGTACTTGAGATGGCGGAAAGTCCTGACTCCCCAGTCTCCCTGGAGGGAAGGGCTATGAGGAAAGAGGAACCACATGCCAGTGCCAGAAGAAGTCCCATCGCTGTCCTCAGCCGAAAGCTTGGTGGAACATCTCTGCCTCACATGCCCTGCAGAAAGGCGGCAGCTCCTGCAGGGCATGGATGTCTTCCAGCAGAGTGTTCCACCAGGCAGGGACCAGGGCTGAAAAGCATAGCTGGACCTCTTTCTGGCCGGGGACCACAAGCAAGTTCTTATTTCCTGAGCGCAATACTCTTCCAGGGGCATACTGGGAGAGGCGGTCCCGAAGATATGTAGGTTGCTGACCGCTAAGGGCCTTGAAGGTCAAAACCAGAACCTTGAACCTGATCCAGTGCTCCACTGGAAGTCAATGCAGCTCACACAGCACTGGTTGAATATGAACCCACACGGCTGCATTTTGGACCAGTTGAAGCTTTTGGGTCAGGTGCAGGGGCAGGCCCGTGTAAAGCAAATTACAGTAGTCCAGCCTGGAGGTGACTGTTGCATGGATTACCGTGGCTAGGTAGGGAGACCGGTAGGGAGCCAGCTGCCTGACCTGGTGGAGTTGGGAAAATGCCAGGTTGGCAACCTTTGCAACCTAGGCTTCCATAGACAAGGAGGAATTCAGAGTCACGCCCAGGCTCCTGATGGCCTGTGCCGGTGCTAGAGGCACACCCTCAAGAGTCAGGAGGTGACAACCCAGTCAAGACTCCCCCCTACCCAGCCACAGAACCTCCGTATTTCCTGGATCCAGTTTCAGTTGACTCTGTTTTAACCATCTCATCACAGCCTCCAAACCGTCGTCAAGATTCCCTGGGGCGGTATCTGGCTGGTCACCCATCGACAGGCATAGCTGGGTGTCATCAGCATATTGATGGCACCCCAGCCTGAAATTCCGCAGTAGCTGGGTGAGGTGGGGCATATAGATGTTGAACGCCATCAAGGAGAGAAGTGCCCCCTGAAGGACCCCACAATCCAGTGGGTATCTCGAGGACACTGTCCGTCTCAGCGCCACCCTCTGTCCCCGACTGTGGACAAATGAGGTAAGCCTTTGCAAGGCCGTCCCACGGATTCCAACGTTGGCGAGGCGGTGAGTCAATAGGTCATAGTCGACTGTGTCGAACGCTGCTGTGAG
>NW_015192813.1:0-1211 GCF_001447785.1 Gekko japonicus | reverse complement strand
GCTCCATAGGCAACTCCTTCCCATTCCATTTCTGAATCACAGTGCTCACCTTGGGGCAGGAGAGCTACAAAACACAGGGGTGAACACACATATACTTCCCCCCTCTAGGGACAAGTGGGTTTTTTCCCCTGAGGCCAACCACAACAACGTGAACTCTGAGTGAACTCTGATTTTTCTCACATTTTCTCCTATCCTGATTTGAGTTATCAACTGCCCTTGAGAAAACTGTCCTGTTCCTTTTACAGAGGTTTAATGGGATGCTATTTACCACATTCTATGAGACACACATTACGTTTCTATTAAGGGGCAGGACATTTTTCTCCAGGCCAGTTGACAACCTCTACTCTTGAAACATGGCTTCCATACCAGCACAGATTTTCAGTCTCTCTCCTTGCTTCTGGCAAGTCTTTGGCTTTTGCTTTTTGCTTTTTTCAGCTGCCCTGCATGTTTATTCATGAAAACTGACATTTATTGTTTTAAGCACTTGTACCCTGCTCTGTTACTTAGCACCTTTTTAAAACCTGAAGCAGTTCTACACAATGGGTGCTAGCGGCTCTGCACATGCCATATGGGTCAGTGGACTGGCATTGTGGGCCATCACAGAGAGGGGGAGAAGGGATGGCGGGAGCTTTGTGATTGCTAACACTTGTACAGTCAGAACATGCTGGAAGCAGAAAGAACTGGTTGCTCCTGGGAGCACTCCAGTTTGGAAGTTTATATGTTCCTCCAAAAAGGGGTATGTACAGATCTCTGCATCTTCAGTGCTCTATGACCACACAGTAGAAAATTGGCTGCCACCACTCTCAAAATAGTACATTTATGGGAAACCAAATCAAACAAAAGTGTTTGTCTTTCCTATAGTCAAACTGCAGCTATGTCCAGCGATATAGTCCTAGCCTACAGCTCTAAGTAAGAGAAGAAAGTATCTAAACAGGACGTATAGACATGGGCTTTGGTACTTTGCAAAATAGCCTGAAGACCAACCTAACACAGGCGAGTCTAGAGACATCAGATGCTTCTACTGAATGCTATGTAAAGAACCAGTCTTCCCATATAGCATCTTTGTGTATCACACTTATATTCTTCCCTTCCTCCCTCCAAGGAGCTCAGGGTGATATACCCTGAGGGTGGTATATATATGTCAAATAAATAAAAATAAATACATCGCTTTCCAGTTCCCCCATTTTATCCTCACAACCCCGAAAGGTAGG
>NW_015192812.1:0-1223 GCF_001447785.1 Gekko japonicus | reverse complement strand
CGTGCCTGGTGCAATGACATCACTTCCGGCCAGGTGACACTTTGTGTGCACCAGAAGATCCCAGGGAGCAGCCTTGAGCCCCCTGCCAGCAGCTGGTAAACACCTGGCTACCCTATCTCAGACACTCCCTCCAAACCCACAGTTTATCAAGCCAGAGTTGGGAAATGTATGGCTATTTGATATTTAAAGTGTAATGTTACATAACTGAATCTTCCTCCACATTAAAATGTCAACCATTGAAAACTGACATGTCTCTCTGATTGCCAGGTGTCCAGTTTTAAAATAGACAGTCCTGGGTTTGTGCTTTCTGTCCAGGAAATAAATTGAGAAAAGACCAGATATCTCTATATCTAACAGAGAAGTATGGTCCCCATCTGCAGATATCTGCAGATGCCCCAGGTTTGCAGAAAAATCTGAACTCTTTTTTAAAAAATCCGTTGGGGGGTTTAATCCTACCCTCCCAAATATAAGATCGTTTTCTGCACAAGTGCAGAGTACATTCTTCCCTTCCTTCTGGTGGTGGTGGTGTCTGAAAGATGCTCTGGGCCCAGACACAGAGGTGGTGATGTCTGGGAGCCTCTCCAGGCCCAGCTGTGGCGGCAGTGCTTTCCAGGAGCCACTGCCACCTCCCAGGCACTGCCACCGCCATGGCCAGGCCCAGAGGCCTGGACATACCTGGCTTGGCGATGGGGGAGCCAGTCTGGGTCAGAGCAGCCAGCAGACACCACATCTGCCATGGCCAGGCTCCGAAGCAGTTGCTGAGGTCTGGAGTCATGCTGGGGTTAGCTGCTAGGAGGTGGAGGTGGGATTTCCCCCTGTGAGTCTCACAGCCCCCCTCAGGTGAGCCTCGCAGCAAGAGGAGATCAGGGTAAGGAGGGGGGAAAGAGGAATGATATTGACATAAAGGGAAGGAGGAAGAGGGAGGGAGGATTGTCTGAGAAGGGGAAGGGGGAAAGAGAGATGGGGGAATACTGGCAAGAGGATGAGGAGAAAGGTGGAAGATTGACAGAGAAGAGGATGGGCGAGATATAGAGAAGTGGAAGATTAACAGAGAAAGGGAGGAGGAGAAAGAGAGGGAGAAGGTTCACAGAAGAGAAGGAAGACGGTTAGAGGGGGGGAGGAAAGGGGATGGGATGCAGCCTCCCCACAAGCTTTTTGCAGATCCCCCCCCCCTTGTAAATGAATTCCAAGAAACAGACAGTTCCACAGGGACAGAGCTGCAG
>NW_015192811.1:0-1173 GCF_001447785.1 Gekko japonicus | reverse complement strand
CTCTTCTTCTTCTTCCGGATCTGTAGCCCCTTGCTGGTGCCCAAAGAACCCTGCAAAATATGTCCCTTGGATCTGTGACGTATTAGCATTGCGTGCTGATGCTCAATCAAGCCATGGGGACGTTTTATTCAAGTGTCTCTTTCAGTGCAGCTTAACAAGAGGATGACCAGGAAAGGGCAACTGGTGGAGTACCATAGACCCCGCCGAAAATTTCATAATGAACCAGATACCCTTTTATCCACATTCCTGTTCACTGCATTACCATTACCATAAGCAGTGCAGAGAAATGTGGAGTATGAGCCTGTGGCTGGCATACACGTTAAATTGATCTCTGCCTCCCGGTAACAAGTAGAGCATTTGGCAACGTTATTGTGTGCATAACTGATGACTTCTCATTCTAATGTGACATGCAAATTATGTGCTCAATGACTTCTTTGGTCATTTGGAAACTGTATCCTGATGTGTAATGGCGGCTTCAATCACACACCGGTGATCCCTTTCACTGCTTTGGCACATATGCTCGCGCTGTGTTTCTCTCCCCCTTTGATTCTTCCATCTGCTTCTTTCGGCTCGAGCATCTTTTATTCATTTATGACACCTGAAATCAAAGTCGATGCCTTAAGATGCGATTTACAGCTATGGAAAAGCATTCTTCGCTGTGCAGTAAATATCCAGTATGGCTTGTACAAATTGGTATCTTTAATTTTATGCGGAAAAGGCACACGTATAGAAGAATCTGAAAATACGTATGGATTGTCTCAGAATCTGTATGCCACTAGACAACTTCATTGATAACGATCAAGATCCCAGTGATTTGCTCAAGATTTCCCCCCCAAAAAAAACTACCCGAGTCCTACAGTTTTTTACCCTCTGGATATAGAAATACACACCTAAGACTAAATATCGCTACTCATTTTATACAATACATGGCTCATCCAGGACATCGTCTTTGTAAGATTCTTACTAAGATTCAAAATGGAAATGCTTGGGGGGGGGGACTGAGAAGGTATACAGACGTCACACTGGTTCTCAGTGTCGAGTCCTTCGTGAAAGACCTCCTCAGACTTTACAACAGCCAATCACCCTCTGCAGAAACTCCTTGAGGGTGATGTTGCAGCCTGAAGAGTTTTAGGTTTTTCACAACTTAAACTTGAGCCAGTTTGGTGTAGTGGT
>NW_015192810.1:0-1263 GCF_001447785.1 Gekko japonicus | reverse complement strand
GGGATATAAACGTGACCACTTTGACAGTGTAAGGTGAAATCGTCTATCTACGATCCTTAAAGTCCTAATAACCAGACACTTACTTTCAGCAAACCCTGGGACACAAAGATTCTTAAGGTACTGAATTATGTAGCCCCAAATCCCTTGCTTTTCAGATACGGAATGTGCACAGCTTGGCTGAAGATGGTATCCTGACATTTGCTTTTGTCTCTCACTGACAGTCAACCAGCAAACCGCACAGGTGGTTCAAGCAGCCTTTCGCCATGCAACCTATCCTAATATCACAGGGGAGAAGTCCATGAAGATTCTTGGCAAAGTGGCTTATGGTTTAACAAAGTAAGTCCCCCCCCCCAAAAAAAACCCTGTTGTGTAGAACTGGAGGACAGACAGTGGTTCCTGCTTCTGCTGAAATCAGTGGGCTTCGAAGAGTGTAGCTTGGCTTCGAATGGCACTGTCAGGGTGTCAGATGTGTGAGATGGAGGACCAGATGCCTATTGGACACACTGGTTTTTTAAAAAGAAGATGCTTGCTTGCTTGTATTTGAATTTGACAATAAACCACACACTGCTGAGTGGTCTTTCTCTAAGAGCAAAACCATACATGGCTAGGTTTGCCAATCCCAAATTGGGAAAATCCTCTAACCCCAAATTGGGAATATCCCCTAACCCATCTATGTATGTAGGTTGAGAAATTTTTTATGTCTGAATGTGAATATTTTTAATGAGGCCTAGGAGGGAAGGGTTTGAGGCAGAGAGGGACCTCAGCAGAGATGTGATGCCCTAGGGTCTGCCCATCGAAGCTGCCATTCCCTCCTCCGGGAGAACTGATCTCTGTTGTCAGGAAACCAGCTGTGATTCCAGGTCTCCAGGCCCCACCTGGGGGGTTGGCAATCCTAGACATGATGTAGATCATGGCTTTCTCCTGTAAAAGATAAATTGTTCATGTGTTCAGCCCCAGTTTTACTCAGAGCCACATGAGAAGGGGAAAGGGAATAACTCTCTAACCCCTGATTTGTTCTGCTTATCAAAATTGGGTTCTGCTCTCAGGTTCCGGGAGGTGGCCTCTGCTTTGGGGTAAAGCATCTGCATGTCATGCAGAATATCTCAGGGTCAATCTCTGCCATCTCCTGTTAAGAGGAACGGGTATCAGGTGATGTGGAAGACCTCCAACTCAGACCCTAGACAGCCACTGTCAGTTAGAGTAGTTAATACTCTCCTTGATAAACCAGGGGTCTGATTCAGTATAAGGCAAGCGTCATGTGTT
>NW_015192809.1:0-1229 GCF_001447785.1 Gekko japonicus | reverse complement strand
GGCAACAGCATCCTTCCTATCAATTGGATCCTGTTAAGAGAGGAGCACGATGTAGAGCTCCCAGCCAATCACCGTTGCAGACAAGCTACAAAGAGGGAATGCAGCTTGTTCTCCCTTTGTTCTTTGATTTTCAGGGCAACAGCATCCTTCTTTCCAACTGGATCCTTGCAAGCACAGTAAGGTTTCGTAGCAGTCTGTTGAGAAGTGTGCATGCACAGAAACTCAGCTACTTTGGGGTCTGGTAAAATGGTGTGTGTGTCAGATAATAAACTGGGTAGTCAAATATAAGGGATAGATAGAAAGAATGTTGTTCTAGCAGGCAAGAGGTCAGGCTGGACAATAAAGCTTTCAAAGTCCAAAGAGGCATGTGATCGTGCCGGGGAGCAACAGCGTGCGGTGCACGGGATCCGTGGGATCCCACCCGCGCGTATCTTTTTTGATGCGGCTCTCTTTAGCCGCGCTTCGCCTCGTGTTTTCCCTGCCGTGTGGCAGGGGCCGATGTAGAGCTCCCAGCCAATCACCGTTGCAGACAAGCTACAAAGAGGGAATGCAGCTTGTTCTCCCTTTGTTCTTTGATTTTCAGGGCAACAGCATCCTTCTTTCCAACTGGATCCTTGCAAGCACAGTAAGGTTTCGTAGCAGTCTGTTGAGAAGTGTGCATGCACAGAAACTCAGCTACTTTGGGGTCTGGTAAAATGGTGTGTGTGTCAGATAATAAACTGGGTAGTCAAATATAAGGGATAGAAAGAAATAGGGTTGTTCTAGCAGGCAAGAGGTCAGGCTGGACAATAAAGCTTTCAAAGTCCAAAGAGAAGCAAACAGAGGCAGGTGGTCATGTGAAGTCAGAGGCACACAAGGAAAGCCAAGTAGCTCAGAGTAAAAGGAATGACAACCTCCTTGGGTTAGGTGATGGATCCATCCAAACTGGTCTCCGGATTTCATCTGTCGCTAGTCCAGTGAGAAAGGCAGATATTCCTCTTGGAATAAAGCTTGTGGCTTGCCTAAGAGAGAAAAGTGTTAGATAACATAGTTGCCAGGAAAGAAAATAGCAAGGGATGGTTTTCTTCATCCAAAATTCTTCCTGGATTTTGGAGTTCTGAATGAACTGGTCTTGTTCTAATGTAGAAGTGATTCTTTAAAAAAACCCCACCAACCCCCCCAAAAAACACCAAAGCAAGCAAGCAAACAACCCCCCCTCCAAGCTGGTTTTATTAAACATTTTTTCAGTT
>NW_015192808.1:0-1272 GCF_001447785.1 Gekko japonicus | reverse complement strand
AGGCGGGGCCTGGAGATCTCCCGGAATCGCCACTGGGTCTCCACGCGGCTCAGATCCATCATCCCCCCCTGGAGGAGGGGGTGGCTTTGGAGGGTGGGCTCTCCAGGGCGTTGTGCCCCGCTGAGGTCCGGACCAACGTTCCCTCTAAGCTATGGGGTCTTGTGAGCAAAAATTGTACTTTGTGAGCTACCGGCATTAAAGTTGTGAGCGAGCGATTTGGTTACTGCATAAATTAGTTTGCTCTGGAGCCGTCCCTTCCTGAGCTAAGACAAAAATGTGTGAGCTGGAGGCTAAAAAACTGTGAGCTAGCTCACACTAACTCAGCTTAGAAGGAACACTGGTCCGGACCCTGGTACCTCCCCCCCCCCCCTCCAGTCTCAAATCTCCAGGGCAGGGAGGTTAGATCTGGACCGCATAGGAAGCACAGGCGCTCTTGTGGGCTGAGCCCACTCAAGGGGATAACCTACGCTCCCTCCAAGCTGTTTGGCTGGTGCATACATTAGCTTGCTCTGGAGCCCTCCCTCCCAAGCTAAGACAAAAATGCGTGAGCCAGAGGCTAAAAAACTGTGAACTAGCTCACACTCACTCAGCTTAGAGGGAACAATGGGTGGTAACAGTATCATTTTGGGAGAGGCTTAAGAGGTGCAAAGAGAAATGGCGGGCGGTGGGATGCCTGGAGGGAGCCAGCCAGGTGAGCATCTAAGGGACCCTGTAGTAAGACTTGAGTGCGGTCAGGAGTTGTGGCTGAAAGTAGGCCAGAAGTGATCGGCAGGCAATTATCTGGTAGTGGTGATTGTAACTCTTGAGTAAAGGGTCTATAAATTATTATATGTTTTGATTTTTTAATTGTTTTTAAAAACTTTCTAATTGTTTTTAAAATGATGTGCATTGCCTAGAGCTTTGTTATTCTACGGGGATTAGGTGATTAAGAAATCCAATTTAATTAATAATAATAATTGAGTAAAGGGGTGTATAAATGAATGTGGAGGTAGATAAAACTTGTAGCACTTTGTATGTAGAAAAGCAGACATTGTCTGGGAACTGAGTTATGGTGAGAATGAACAGAATGGAATTGAAAGCACCTTAGAAACAACAACGTGTTTTTCTAATCTACGCTCTTCTTCCCCCACCCCAGGAGCTGGAAGCCATTAAAGCCCGTGTGCGAGAGATGGAGGAGGAAGCGGAGAAGCTGAAAGAACTGCAGAATGAAGTTGAGAAGCAAATGAACATGAGCCCTCCCCCAGGCAATGGTGAGCATCCTTTTATTTTTTT
>NW_015192807.1:0-1263 GCF_001447785.1 Gekko japonicus | reverse complement strand
GCACACAAGCACCCAACGGCGCATGCACAAAAAGAGGAAAGCAAAAGTTCCGTTGCTGCGCAGAATCGCGCATGCCGTTGAACAGGAAACCAAAAGTTCCACTCCTCCGTCCTTCGGCTTAAAAGAAAATAAATGACCCCATTTGCCACGGCGGCAACGCCTAGCCATTGCTGGTGTGATCGTGCCGCGCTGCTTCTTTGCCGTGGTGCAGGATCGTCGTGTGATCGCCACCCTTGTTTACCCGCCAGCGCCGAGGGAAGGACCTGTGGTGTGCCGCCGGCATGTCTGATCACGTAATCGTGGATCAAACTGCGCCGGGGCAATTAGCCATGCCTCCCCCCCGCGTGATATCCGACCCGTGTGACTACATGGGCAGATCCAAATTTGTTGGGTTTGTTTTTTGCCGTCAACTCACACCCGACATATGGCGACCCCATGTGGTTTTCAGGGCAAGAGGCGTTCAGGGGTGGTTTGCCATTGCTACACTGTGTGTGGTGACTCCGGTATTCCTTGGTGGTCTCCCATCCAAATACTAACCAGGGCTGACCCTGCTGAGCTCCCGAGATCTGATGAGATCAGGCTAGCCTGGGCCACCCAGGCCACACCCAGATAACCAGCCAAAAAAGATAATGACTCCCAGACCCCTGTTTTCCTTCTTTCCTTCCTTGGTTCCTAACAGGTAAAAGGTAAAGGTAAAGGTTCCCTTGCTCGAAAGCCAGTCGAATCCGACTCTAGGGTTGCGGTGCTCATCTCCGTTTCAAAGCCGAATGTTCTTATGTTAACCGGCGGGCACACTTGCAATTCTGACACAGTGTGGTAGTCACAGCCACAAAAACGGCTGCCACAGAATGGTTGCTGCAGGAGGCAGAGCCAGCCACAAAATGACCACTGCGGCTTACCTTCAGTCACACATTAAAGATCGTTATATTGTGGTGGCAACTACTGCCAAAGCAACATTTTTAAAAATTTGAACAGCCAATCATATCTTCAATGGCCAATAAGAAACTTTGCTGGGCAGAAGCCTCCCTGGCCCTGTCCACTTTCTGCAAACACTTGTAGGGGTTTTCAAGGCAAGAGATGTTCAGGGGTGGTTTGATATTTCCTGACTCTGTGTAGCGACCCTGGACTTTCTTTGTGGTCTCCCATCCCAGTACTCATTAGGACTGACCCTACTTCTGATATCTGAGATCTAATGATAGTATCTGTTAATACTGAAGGGGTCTGAGCTGCCTTTGTTTCTTGCTTGATAGAGAGTAGTTGGTG
>NW_015192806.1:0-1219 GCF_001447785.1 Gekko japonicus | reverse complement strand
CCACATGGCTGAGTGCCCCCTTTTATGAGGAGGGGCTTAGGGGGTTGGGCCAGGCAGGCCACATCCCCAAGTCACATGTCTCTTGGGGGTGGCCTAAGCTGGTCACATGTCTTGGCCCACCTCCTACTACTCCGTCCCAAAAACATGCTATTGGAGGGGGGGGATTAAGGGAGTGGACAATATTGAGATCTAGTAACTTTGGGCAGAACAGTAGCACCTGAAGGGATTATGACTCTTGCAGCTAGAGTCATTGTCATTAAAAAGGACATGATTGTCTTATGGCGGTCTCTTCAGCAAGGTGAGGCTGGGTGGGGGGAAGGGGATGTTGCCTGCGTGCAGAGAAGGAAACTCAGCATGGAGTTTGAATCCTTTGTTCTAGGGCCTTCTGCCTTGGCATGGCATCGGCCTGGCTTTCAGTGCTTCATGCGGCTAGGGAGCTGGTCCATCTTACAGCAGGTAAGCAGGTAGGTAACCCATGAAACCATATGTACATCATCTCACAGGAAGGCTTCCTTCTTCTGTGTGTGTGTAACTGGCATCATCTTTGGATCACTACACAGTCCAGTCCCTTTTTGCACACTAATGGCACAGTCCAAGTCTTAATAGCGCTAATGAGTGCCTTGCAGGGCAACAATGGATCCAGGGGATTTGGGGAACCAAGAGCCCTTTCTGACTAGATCTGTCCACCTCTAGAGCCCTCGCCTCATCCCCAGGACGTCAAGAATAACACAAGTGACAGATGTATGCAGATGCTTGATCTAGACAACAAAGTATACATCTAGCAGTTGCGGCATCCCATTTTGTTAAAAAGGAGCTTGCCTTGCCCACGTCAAGCCCCACTCAGGCCACCAGGAAGCCAGCAGTGTGTAGATGTTAAAGATGAGTGTTAGGTCCAAATCCACACTCAGCTGTGAAGCTCACAGGACAGCCTTGAGCCAGTCACACTCTCTCAGCCCAAACTAACCCTCAGGATTGTCGAGAGGATGGAATGAAGGACAGGAGGTCCATATACACTGTTCTGAGGTCCTTGGAGGAAGGCTAAGACAAAATTTAGATAGGGAAACAGGGAGCGGAGGAGTAAACAAGCATAGACCCTTCAGCTGAATCCTGACTTTTGCTGGTTCAACATCCCCTTAGAGCACCTCTTTGCCTAGGGACTGCCTAGACAGTTAACCAGCTCTTCTGGTCCTACTGGGGAGGGTGGGATATAAATGTGAAA
>NW_015192805.1:0-1251 GCF_001447785.1 Gekko japonicus | reverse complement strand
GGGGGTGGAGCTTTAGGAGGGCAGGGGTTGAGAAGTGGAGGGACCTCAGTGGGGTACAATACCATAGGCTCCACCCTCCAAAGCAGACATTTTCTCCAGGGGAACAGATAGACTGTCATCTGGAGATCAGTTGTAAGACCAGTTCTCCAGGCCCCATCTGGAAGCTGGCAATCCTATAATCTGAAGCCAGAATCAAACAACTTTCCCTGTCTTAGAAATTATTACCTGCATTTCGGAGAAGAATGTATGGCAATGTTGTTGCTGTGACAAAAACAAAGTAGAACTACTGCAATTATGCAATCAATACTTATAACAATACCTCAGTGAATACAAAATTACAAATCACATACTAATAATAACATTATATTTTACAGATGAATCAGTGAGATGAGATGGACGAAATTCCCTGGAGTAGATGTCTTGTTTCGTTCGCGACGACTTCTTCACACATCAGACCTCATACAGACGTGCCTTCACACGGTCACAAAACTTTCCAAATGGATATTTCTGAGCTCCTGCGCATTTCTGATGTTCGGTCACATTGTGTTATCAAACCATGGTGTCAATTGCGGGCTGATCAGCCTTGTGTTGTTGTTGTGACAAAATGCCCTGAAAGATTGTCCCCATAATCTGCTCATGGTTCATTTTGCAATACTGAGTACAAGGTGCAAACAACAAAAAGGCTGTTCCCCTTTGCTTTTTGCGTAGCTTGTTTATCCTGAGAGGTTGCTTATACATAACATTATCGGCAGGCTAAACGATCTTCAATGGTGGGAAGCCCAACCTTCAAACAAGAGGTCCAGAATCACCAAGTATTGTAAGATATACCCCTTTAACTCATAGTACAGCAGAAAATCTATTTATGAAGCGGGGGTGATCGGAAGTTTCAACAATTACTATTTCTTCTCTTTTTTTGCCAGTAAATTGATTTGGTAGAATTGCACTGTGTGCACTGTCCGAAAATGGCAAGGTATGAAGTCCAGTTTTGCAACCTACGGAATTATGCAAGAGTAAAGATAAAGTCGTGCCTACTGCCCAGGGGATTTTGTTTCCTGCTGTTTTTTCCTCGATCATTCTAAACAAAGATTGACTGCCTTTCTAGGCTAATCTCCCTCGCTTTCTTTCCAGATCAGTAGGTCACGTCAACATATTTCCATCCGGTAAGCAATCGTGGTTTAGATTAATGGTGTGTTGTCCTGTATTTTGTTTTTGTTTTTTTTTAAACTTCCCTACTCAGATTTAATTTTGCTT